>NC_025997.2:33142069-33442069 GCF_000442705.2 Elaeis guineensis | reverse complement strand
GCTGAGAGATTAGAGCGGGAGATGTCAATATTTGCTTATTCTGCTCGAGAATTTGGGCACGAGGTTTGTCAGATTTTCTCCGATACTGAACTTCGACAGACAGAGACATATATTTTGCTAAACTACGCAGAGGTCAACCCATATGTTCTGTAAGTGTCCATCACAATCCTAATTATTTAATCACTTATTTCAGTATACTTATCTTATGTATATTTAGGCAATATGATGAGATACTGAAAGAAAAAAAATTTGAGCATAAGTGATGAAGAAATATCAACACAGCGCTAAGAGAACTTTGTATGTTGGTTCCATCAATTGGTAAGCATCCATTATCATTTTATATATTTTAATTTTTTCAATTTATTTTTTTTATAATATCTAGGTCATTCAAGAGAGCGAGTCCATACCAATCAAACTGAGACCATTAGATTATGGGCCTAAAAAATATGTAATATGCTATAATGACTGTAACGTAAATGGTTCCAAATTTCACATCCAGCAATATGAAAATTATAAAAGCATAATAAATAGTGGTGTATGTATAAAAGCAGCTGGTGGGAAGATAAGATAGAGAGTGACTACTATGGAATCCTCGAAGAAGTGATTAAGATGAGCTACATTGGAGGTAATAGTGTCATTTTATTTAAGTGCCAATGGTTCGATACTGACAATGGTATGAAGGTTGATTCATGGCATGGGCTTATTGAAATCAAACATGGATCAAAAGCTTACGTCAATGAGCCATTTGTACTAGCTACACAAGTTGCTCAAGTATATTATACTCTTTTTCAATCAAGAAAAAGAGAAAGAAAAAATTGATGGGCTGTATGTAAAATTAAGTCTCGAGCCATTCATTACGTGCTCGAAGATTAAGAAAAGCTTCAATTATCAGAATGCCTTCAAGAGGATAAGACAGTAGGAGTTCATCAATCATTTAATGATATGGAATTGAATGCTTCAGGAATTCTCCTACGGAAAGATGGCCAACATAAGGAGGTAGATCCAATTGAGATTGTTTTAAAGGACAATCTTCTCCAATAAGGGGAACAAGAGGAAGAAGAAGGGGAAGAATCAGAAGAAAATTTCAAAGGATATCAAACATTTGAAGAGGCCGTTGAGTAGTACTAAGTATATAATTCTTGGATCATTTTAATTATTTATCTTACATCATTTTAAATCTTGCATTGTCATCTATAATTGTATAATTAATTTGGTGAATCTATTTATTTTTATTTTCAGAAAGCATACATCATGTCTTCTAGAGGTCAGACCTGCACCAGCCGAGGATAGAGCTCTCAAGGTTCTACACCTCTCTCACCAAGTGGTAAGCTCTAATGCTTAATTTATATATTTTTGTTTATGTTATTTTGTCATTTATTAACTAATATAATATTCACCACTGAGGTGGCATCCCCGTGGAACGAGCCATTAGCTTCCAACGAAGTGGTTCGAGTTCGAGTCATGGCGGATACTGGGCTGCGATTAAATATCAGGGTGTGAATGACTACGAATGGAGCATATCTTGGTGGCTCGAACATGGCATCTGAAAGTGGTATCTGATCCATTGGCCCTTGATGGTATTGGGGTGACGTACTCACCTATTGGGTTTGCCCATATGATGGGGAGGAGGCCGTTTATTCATCCAAACTCAACTCCGAATCAAACATTCTCCAATGGAGATTGGGGCTCTATGGTCACGTCAAGGGGAAGTAGATGCACCGGGTCCCCCCCTCCAACTCTTATTTTTTTTATTAAAAAAAAAAGTCTAATATAACATTCTTTGTATTAGATGTTTTGCGCTCAGGTTTGGATGATAGAGGGTCACCAGTGACCCCACAGTCATATGCAGTAGCGACTGTCGGTTCTCAGACAGTGCCATGGTCGAGGACCCACCTGGCTCACAGCATGTCCGACTCGGCCAGAGGATAGAGAGATCATCCATATCCAGAGCCACTCGTAAGTACTACATGCTCAATTAATATGTTTAAAATTTAATAATTTTAGAGTTAACATTTATTTTTCGAAATCAATTTTGCAGTACATTCAGAGAGCCTTCTACATCTCGTATCGTTACCGAGATCGTACGTCGATTGATGTCGGGACTGATGAACAAGTTCTCGAGTTGGTTGTCGGGAGCTCATGATGCAGCCTGAGAGATATTTCTGGTAAGTTAAAACTAGTTTAATTTTTAATTTTTGATACGTTGGTATTTTAATTATGTATTAATACATGCTTGCTTCTATCTTGTGGGAGTACTATTGATTCGAGACTCTTTAAGACGAGGAGACTGACCGTTGGATCTTCGAGGAGGTGGCCACACGGAGATTCCAAGATGGCCTCTACCGCCTTAGACAGTCCGCCATCTAACACAACGATTCCTAGTCACCATCGAACTGCAGGTCCTTCATGGATTATTAGATGCAGACGAATATATGACAAGCCCTCTGCGACCAATGGAGCAGTGAGGAGTACTCCAATAGGTGGCATAGGGCCCGACAGAATCGAATCATCCAGTAGGATTCAATCAGGCACACGGATGGCTCGATTGGTACACATGTTGTGGCCGACAGACTGGTAAAAAATTTATACCAAAACTTTTCACTAAAACTGTAAAAAGTCTTATATGCATGTTTTAATAAATTTAATTTTATTATTTACTTATTGTAGATATAACAGCTGGATCATCCACCAGACCAGCTATAGTTGTGGGAGGCCACACACCAGTCTAAGAGGACTGGTGACTATTTAGATTCTATATCACAATAAATTATGATAAGAACTCCAAATTTTATTAACTAATGAAGTTGTTACAGTATCTAATTTTTATATTAGAACTAATATATTTTTGAATTATATAAATGCATTATGCGGAATACGTTGCTGAGAGGTACAACGATGATCCATCTTTTCAGCCCCCCTTGATCTTGAGGGATGGCTCAACACCACCGAAGGGGTGAGTAAAAGCTGGATCATAAGATTTGGCCACAACTCTGACCCTTCACCAGCTCGATATCGACCTCGACGTCCCAGACCTGGAGCGATGCACACATGGAGGAGGTCGTGCAGAGGCTTTTGAGCCAGCAAACTCAGAGCCTCCTATATGCCATCCATGATACGGTCGTGGAGCTTCTCCAAGATCCGCAGCTACGCAACCGGTTGGGCTCGTCATCCCAGCCATCACATCAAATAATTATATTACTAAATTTTTTTATTTATTTTAAGTTTTCATATTTAGAAACTTCATATATTTAGGTTTGAGTCTGAAAAAGAGATTAAAGAGCTAAAAATTCAATCTAACCGTCTAATCAATGGATCGGGGGTGTCTATAGCTTCGTATCATCGAATAGAATGTGTATGAACAATCTGTTTGGGAATCGAAGAAGTGATCAAAAAATATGCCTCCATATCAAAAGATATACCTCCGTGTCGAAACTTACTAATATTGTTTTATTTTTTTCATTACAAGATATGGAGACATTCAACTTTCATCCATCAGCTATTGGAGAGAAGCTGGAGGAGGAGGCAGACGATGATGAGGATCGGATCTGATTTTTTTTTATGTATTATATTTTTTTTGATACTGATTGTAAAAAAAATATATAATTTATATTTTTAATATAATATAATTAATTTTTAATTTTTGTTGTCATGTTATCTTTGGATTTTAATTATAATAGGTATTAGAAATCATAATTCATTATGATTAATTAAAATAGATTTTAAAAATATTTTTATTAATTTTTTAAGAAATAAAATTAATTATTAGCAACGGTATTAGTGACGGCATTAGTGACGATATCGCTATCTCTAATATTTTTTAATTTTTTTATTTAATTTAAAATTTAAAAAATTAAAGATGACATTAGCGACAGTATTTTTTATCGCTAATAATTATTAGCAACAGTGTTAGCCATGAAAATACTATCATTGATATTTTTTTAAATTTTTTAAAAAAATTAATTTAAAAATTAAAAAATATTAACGATGGAGTTATTATATCGCTAACGCCATCGCTAATAGTCATATTAGTGATAGCGATATTTTTCATCGCTAATAAGGATATTTAGCGATAAGATTTTTTTAGATTGATTGTTACGACGGAATTAACGACGACGATGTTATTAGCGATGGCAGCTGGACTATTAGTGACGGCAAATAGCCATCGCTAATAGTCCAGATTCTTGTGGTATTCTCACTACTGCATCCATATGCATTGGATCCTCTTTTCTGAGACGCATTGGGTCATGCTCCATCAAAGGCTCCAGCCCCTACTCAGAATGCCCCTCTTTAGCTTGGGCTCCAGGATCACATGTCACCTCCTTCGACTGAATTGATGCCCTTTCCTCCTCTCCTAAGGTTCTGGCTAAAAAAATGAAGACCCCATAGCCTCCAATTACAAGTTGCTAACTTCGCTCAGGCCTCTGGGAGTGCCAGAGCCTTGCCCTTAGCTGTGTTCGTCATAACAGACCCTTTTTTGGACCCAACAAGCCCTGAAACCTACCCATTGGGCTTCACAAGCACTTGACCCGCATCAAAATTAAGGGACCTGGTCCTTTTATGCTATGTTGAGCCCACTGCAAAAGACCCCACCATCTTACCCCTAGATAAGCCCTCGCTCGCATCCCGATCCAGCGCCAATGGGGCCAAACTACTTAGCGGGCTGGGCTGCACTTGGGCTCAGGTCTGAGGGGCTTCCCTCACCAATCTCGATGCCCCTATTGCCCGATCTAGTCGTTGATTTAGGCCTGGGTCAAATGCGCGATCTCCATCATGCAATTTGGCTGGCTTGATCCAACCATTGGATCCCACTATCGAGTCAACCCGATCCGAGTCGCCTGGCTAGCATTTGGCTCAGACTCAATGGGCCAAGTTAACTCGACCTCTTTCTTTCTCAAGCCAGTCGATCCCTCTGACTCGAGCTACCATTGGCGAACTGGCCACCACTCATGGCCCCATGCATGGCCTGTTAACAGCCGCTTCCAACTTCTCCCCTTCGACCCGAGCATCCATCTCCAAGCTCAAACCAGCTACCTAGACTCCTCCCCCTCTAGCTAGGCACACCTCCTCTGGAGAATGTAATCAACCACATTGGAGATAAATACCATCAAGGCTCTCATAGACGAACCTCTACCAGAGGTGGCCCTTCGGGCCCTTGGTCTGCACCCCTAGTCTTAACGGATGAAAGATGTCGACCTTCATGCATGCTCGGGCAAATCTGAGCCTCCTCTGCTTCACTGTGCAGTCATCCATCGAGGAAAGCTCCTCGGCCAAGTGGAGGATTCCTCGGATCACCGTCTCTCCCCAGAACTCCACCGAGAGCTGTGGCAGTCAGACCCAAATCAGGGCTGATCTGATGGCCCCCTTCGATGAGAAAAATTCGGACTGCCAGGGCTTCACCACCATCATCTATCTGGCAACCACCTATGGCTGGTGGAGAACCCAATCCCTCTCCCTAGTCTCCTTAAACCTGAAGAGAAAGAACCTCTTCTTAAGCCTGTACCCTATCACCTCCCCTTTCAGCCCAACCCGCAGCTAGAACTCCCTCGCCACCACCTTCGTCACCACTCTCCAACCAAGGCTCCTCACCACCACCATAGAGGCTGCCCAACTCTCTGATTCCTCTCTCAAATTCTCCTTCGAAAGCTTGACCACTTTCAGAAACCATCTGATGAGTTCGTCCACCTCCTCTAATGACAGCTCCAACGAGATCCACACGGTGCACCCTTACACTGCCCTCCTGCAGTTTGAATCTGACCTATCTCCCACTTTCAAGGTCCCCAGGTGCTTCTCAGGGATGCCCGCCATCCTCTCTAGTGCCGATGCTCGCTACGGCCAGTCAAATCATTGGCAATCAAAAGAAAAGTGGACCACAGTAATGATTTCGAAGTACAATGAAAAAAATGTAATGGTCGCTATTCAAACTCCACCAGTAATAGAAAAGATGCATTTGAACTAAATTTGCAGACTGTCGCAATAGAATTTTGTTCCATAAAGGTTTTGGAGAAACAAAAAGGCACTTGTCAAAAAATTGGAACATAATTTTTATTTTATTTTATGTTTAAGATGTAAATGGAGGAGGTAAGAGTCTCCCACAAAGGGAACAATTTATTTATTTTTTTCTCTTTTTTTTTGATAAAGTTTATTTTTTCTTTCAAGTTAGCTCTCTTGCAACATTAATTGATTTAAATCTTCAATCATAAGAGAAGGAAATATCTTAGCTAACGACCAGAATGAAGCACAGGGAAAGGTTTATCTCACATCTTCCACGATTAGTGCTGCATCCTAAATGGATGTTTATTCATAAGGACATTAAACCCCTCTCTTGATCTTGTGACGAGTGTCCAAATGCTGAGGCGATCTAAATATCTTGGAATGTAAACTAGCTCCCAACAAGAAATCAAATGATGGATATATAGAAGCCAGGCAGGTGGAGTGAAGCCCAAAAGATCGTGATATTACAACTAACAAAACCATAACAGAACTGCTATTAAAGTTGAAAAGCTCTTAAGCTTTTATTATTATTATTTTTTAATATTTCAATTCATTATCTAGGCTTTTCATATAAGATTTCTGGTTCACTTGTCATAAATAGGACAACACACTCTGAATGGTAGGAAGTAAAGTGACTTAAATTTGTCTTCCAATTTCTCATATGTTGATACCTAAATTAGACATTCAGTTTGCCTCATCTTTACTAATTTTCTTTTTTCTCTCCAAATATGACTTTAGAAGACTCTGTTGATCTATACGAAAAAGAGACAAGCGAACCAGCCAAAAGTTAGAGTGCATCCATCAAGAACTAACATTTGGGAAAAAAAAATAAAAAGATCTCCCCTTGCCAAATTGGCATCACATCCATACATGTCCTTCCCTTTCTTCTCGTAGCTAGTTAGCGCAATGGAATTTTTCTTAATCCCCGCGCAACTAACAGCAGCAAGTTAAAGAAATGGGAGAGGGCACTCGATCTATTCACACTTTCATTCAACAAAAAACATAAAGCAATCAAAAGTCTCGCACATCAAACTTCTCATACACAAACATATTAGCAAATCAAAACCCAGAAGCCAACCAATTAAGCAGGTCTCCAGGAAGTGAAGCATGGCCAAAATTTAGAAGCGTCTTCCTAGTACCCAGTAGCCAAGCAAGTCTCCCAAAACAGCCTGTCATCATCCCCCGAATCCACCACCTTCACCTCCTCGTCTTCCTTCTTCTCCCTGGCATTCGCCTGCAACCACACAAGTACTCCCTTCTCATGATCCACACCGTGAGCACCATCACTTTCATCACCATCACTTTCTCCACCATCATCCGATCCATCCTCAATTTGAGCTCTACCAAACGACTCGCAGCTGCATGACTCTGCATCATCATCATCGTCGTCGTCGTCGGCTGCTCGTTCTTGCATGCATGCAAGGCCGTGGTCATCGACCAGCTCCAAGTCGGTCTCGGAGTCGCCGCTCCCTTCCGACGCCGGCAGAGGGGTGGATGGTTGAGCTATGATCCAGCAGTCCATCATCCCAATCGGTGGAATATGGCTGAAAAGAATAAGCTCATATGCAGCAACATATATTGCTCCAGTAGGAATGTTTGTTGAAAAGCTTTTGTGATGCTTCCAAAGGTGGGCAATTTATTGACCCGGCAAGAGTTGTGGTGGTGGCGTCCAAAGGATGGTTACTTGTGCCGAGAGGGGATTACTTCCAAAAGAGGAGAACGAAGGTTAGGAATCATTTCTTCTAGAGGGGAACTTTTGATGGCGAGTTGAATCCCACGCACACCGCTTTTCTAGAAGAAAAATGGTACCATGAAAAGTAGAATTCGTGGTCCCATGGATGACACCAAGACACGTTTCTTTTTTGACTACCTCAACGAAATCTTTGAGCGCCATTGTTTTGTTCCACGAATCTATATTTTTTTAAATAAATATTTTTTAAATAATATTTAAATAAAAATATAATTTATTTATATTTTTTTATATATTAAAAAATAGTTCAAAAATATTTTACTCATATTTTTTTACATTAGTAGTTTTCTTGATAAGTTGCTAAAATCTATCCATATTTTTCATAATATTCTTTATTATATTATATATAATAATATAATATATTATATTATTATAATAATATATTAAATTATAATATTAATATAATATAATATATATTATGTAATATTATAATATATAACAATATTGTATATTATATTATATTATTATAAATTAAATAAATTTTATTATATATAATATAATATATTATTTTATTAATATCATATGTTAATATAATATAATATATATTATTATATATACTATTATATTATATTATGATATACTATATTATATTATTATTATTAAGTTAAGGATATATTAGGAATGAATTAAAAAAAAAAAATTTTTGATTGATGGAAAAATGATTTAGCCACCCTCTAGGTGGATAAGATTTTTTTTCATTTGATCGATAAATACTATCTATAAAAAAGTAACTTACTCATCTTGAAATATATGAAAACATGGATAAGTTAATTAATGAAAAAATTGACCAACTATTCTATAATATTTATCTATAAAAGAATAGATCCTAAAGGAAAATGATTGGAATCTAATCCGAGGACATTATGCAAGGTTTGTGCGAATTCATTGGCTGAGCTTGATTGTTACTTGTTGGATTCTCGCTGCTCAACCAATAGAAATGCAATCTCATTTTGACCCAAGTCCAATTAGCACAACCATGGGATAACACGATATGTATCTTTCCAAATATCAAGAGAAATAGGATATGGTCTCTCTAAAATCTCTCCTTACAGATGGGTATGCGGCTCTTTGGTTGGAATTTTGGCTATTTAGGTGCTAAATATTGTGGATGATGTGTGGAAATCATGCAACTGCTTTGTTGGCAGTTTTTGAATTACCCACCCACATGTTTTGGCACCATGCCTAACCTTCGATATAATAATGCAGGGTGGACTCGAGTCAAAAGGTGAAGAAACTGACAGAAATCCATACCAATGTTTGTCGAGAAGGACAGAGGATCTTACTCAATGTCAAGGTAGCTTTTTCTCAGAGCTTGTTCTTATCTCTCTTGTATCTATGTTTGCTGTACTGCAAATTGGTACTTCATGCCCGTTTAATGAAGACAGCGGCGCAGAAACCGGAGGACCGAATCCGGGAGGGTCATGAAGTTTGCCTTTGTTCTAGAAAAGAGATATTCTCTTCTTGGATTTCATTTGAGTTTGTTGTTTGGGCCCAAGGGGTTGGGTCGTTCCCTTCGCTTGATCCACGTTTAACCCACCAAGTGTGGTTGAAATGGGTCTGCAAATATTCCTCAAAAGAAATCGATGTGAGATTAATCAGGATTCATCACCCTTTTAATATCATTGACAATTGGGTATTTGGCAAAAACGATCACATATTTTTAGTTTTGATAAAACGAATCGGATTTTTTGGTATTTGCAAAAATAGTGATTTCATTTTTTTTTTTTTTTCCCCAATCAAAATGTCACTCATCATGTTATCTCATTATGTGGGGACGAAACAGAGCAAGTGTAACAAAATATACAACAACGGATTCTGAGATATTGTGGTGAGGGAATTTTTTGGCCAGGGGAAGTGGAAAAATTGTTCCTGCACAAAAAAAGGGAAAGACTGGACCGATTCTGCCAAAAGTGAAAGTATTTTGATTTTTTTTTTTTTTTTGTTTGATAACATGGATAAAGTAAACCATCCGAGTATAGGTATCATTGTGGGAATCAAAAAACAAAATACCGAATAATTGAACAGGAAGATTTGTCAAAAAATTTTGTAATATGGTTCCAATATGGTTGGCCATATGAGATAACATTCGACCAGCTGCACGATTAGCTTTTATACACACACACACACACACACACACACACACACACACACATACACACACACACACCTCAATAGAGAGTAATACATACATCAATTGCCTGCATTCTTGTAGAAGAGGATAGAAACTGGCATCAACAAACAGTGGATCAAAAAGCTATTTGATAACTGTTAAAAGGTCTCCCTCCAAACAAGTATGGGAAGCCCTCGATGCTTATATAGCGTAATTCAACCCCTCACACACCACATGCAGATCTGCTATTGGAACTATTGTTTCCAAGATCCTAATACCATCTGCAGCTACTAGAACACCACTAGTACTTCTAATAACGAAGTTTACTCCATCAAAAATACTTCTCTCCCGTGTACTACTATCAAAGTTGATCTTAAAGAAGCAAAAATAGTAGTAGCTTCCAATTGAAATAAGTTACTTGTGAAGACAAAAATTGCATGAAAAGAGGTACAACTTGCTCTTACTATCATATGATAGCCTTTTTTTTTGAAATACTTTTGACACTAGGAGCTAAATTCACAGCTGCTATGAGAGGAAATGAATGTGAGAAATAATATGTAAACAGAGAGTGGAAAATAATACTTTAAAATAATCACAATAATAGAAATGGAAAATGATAATAATATGTTTATGCACAGTAATAGATAAAACATGAAGAAAATAGTGAAAGAAGCTTCCTTGTTACGATCGATCTCATTATCTCCTTCACAAAACATGTATATGGCTAAATTGTAATATTCATATAGCTTTTTTTCTTTAAGATTTGTAATCATTTTACCACTTAATTTTGTTAAGCTTCAGTGCTTAGGTTTTAAATTAAATAGCTCACTTCTTTTTATTAAATGGATGTCTCCCTTTTTGTATTTAAAGGAGCTTTTCCTTTCTTTTCTTTTATTCTCACATGTTGATCCTCTAATTAGCTTACTCTTATCACTTTATTAATTGGGGGACTTCGATATTTCTAGAAGTGGGAAAGCGAAGGACTCAAAGCAATAGATTGGACTGGATATAGAGTATCCTTAATTAAAAAAAACCTCTGAGGAACCAATTATACATCAATAATTACTGGCATGGCACTCCATGATCAATTAATTCACTGTATTTGGTAATAAAAATAAATATATTGAGGCACTCATTATAT
The DNA here is from genome assembly GCF_000442705.2 of Elaeis guineensis. NCBI lineage: Eukaryota > Viridiplantae > Streptophyta > Magnoliopsida > Arecales > Arecaceae > Elaeis > Elaeis guineensis. Next base: position 33,431,077 of record NC_025997.2, on the reverse strand, counting down.
GTCCACAACTATGAGCTTGGCAACTCCAACAAAATGTGTTCCACAACAAATCCATAAATTGCATCAATTTTCTCTTGCCACATAGTTTACAAATAATTATTTGTGTATATATAACAAGAGCCCTTAGTTTACAAAAAATTATTTGTGTATATATAATTGAGTATTGCAACTCCATGATCAACTAACTTGCTGTATTTGGAGACAAATCCATGAGTTGCACCAATTCTCTCTTGTCACTCCATAAAAAATTATTAGTGTACATAACTAGAACCACGTAGCATTACATACCTAAGCATGAGTAGCTAGGCTCCTGTCTGGATTTTGGATGGGCTGGATATAGAGGCTGCATGGGACAAATGCGAGGTAATATCAAAAGTTGGCCATCCTTCTCTTAGGTTTGGATCTAGGTGTGGCAATTATAGCCGATCCACTGAATAGCTAATCCAACTCGATCCAAATGGGATAGGTTTTGCCTAATCCATTTAAACCTCAAGACAAGTATGGGTTATACATAAAATATCCGATGTAAATTCAGATTGGGTACCGGTAATTGCATGCCTCCTTCTCTGAATTCAATTTAATATATTCTTAATCTAAATCATTCTTCAAAAATTATAATTATTTTATAATATTTGTATGATGAGCTTCTTAACCTAATTTTGTCTATCCGACATGATCTGACTTGCATCATCTATTTTATCAGGCTAGACCCGACCTTAGTCTTTTGTTTCCACTCTTCTTCAACATTAGATCATCTTGATAGGCATGGGGAAGCCATACCTTCTGTTGCAGTTCATAGACAAAAGGTTCCAGCCAGCCCATCATGTCGCCTTTATTGTTGAATACAACAATTGCATTGTAACCATCAATAGCCACCTCATCAAGCCCCACGTTCAAGACATGGTCAATGTTTTTTTTTTTTTTTTTTTTATAGGTCTATCTATTTATCTAGCTATCTGTCTATCTAGATTTATCTATTTGCCTATTCTCCATTATTTATAAATCCTTTTAGATATTTTTAGAATTTTTAGTTTGATAAAACTATAAAATTCTAATATTTCTTTCTTGTACATTCTCTGTCATGATGCTAACTCTATCCCTATATTTGGTTAAGATCATGAAAGGGTGGATAGATGAGATTAGAAGGATGGATGACTTCTATAGTTCAAAAAATTATAAAAAAAATGGATGGAAAAGAAGAAATTATCCATCTATTCTGGCCCACCAATTTACATCCCTCCAATTTAGAGGGTTGCAAGAAAGGATCGATGGAATATTGATGCATGGATTTTTGCATTGATGAAATTACCCATTGTTGCTGCAAAGCTCCGATAAGGTGCTGATGTGACTAGAGCTCACTACAAAAAAATAATGATTTTGTGATCAATTTTACGATCAAATTTTTTGATTAAAATTTGTGACCTATTTTGAAACCGATTTTGCGATCGAAATTTTTTACGATTGATTATTAAAAAAAAATAATATAGTGATCAAAAAATATCGGTTGCAAAATCGATTTCAAAATTAAAATTTTACAATTGATTTTGCAACCAAAAAGCTGAATATAAAAATAAATTTATAGAAAATTAATTTTTTATAGATTTGTAATCATAAATTTGTTTGCAATAATTTTTAATTATTCAATTCAATTTTCAAATAATTTAGTGACCAATTTTTCGATTGCAAAATGGATTTATTATTTTGCAATCGAAAAATTGATTGCAAGCTTTTCATTTTTTTTTATTTCTATTAAAAATTTTATGATCAAAAAATTTTATGGTCTATAGATAAGTTTGCGAATGATTTTTTGGTCACAAAATTTTTTTAATATTTTACAACCAAAAAAGTTGATCGTAAAATATTTGTTTGTAAAATATTAAAGAAATTATGACCAAAAAATTGGTTGCAAAATATTTGAATTATTTTTTTAATCTATAAATAAGTTTGGGACCAATTTTTTGGTAGAAATTTTTTTTAATATTTTACAATCAAAAAATCGATCATAAAATATTTTAATTATTTTTTTAATTAAAATATATTTTAATCAATTTTTTGATCATAAAATATTAAAAAACAATTACGATCAATTTTTCAATCATAAATTTTTTTAATATTTTGTAACTGAAAATTTGATTGCAAATATATTTTATAATCGAATATAAAACTTTTTCTATTTTTGTCTGAATATGATACAATTTTAGAATTTAAAATTTATCTTCATTGTTTATTATCTAAATAATTATAATTAGAGTATCATTACAAAAGATTATCTCAATTCGATAGTCCTAGCTATATCGATCAATAAAATTTGATTTCGATGGTTACGAACGACCGCATGATGATCTGATAGATAAAGACTATCAATGGATCTAAAAATTTATAATGATGATCTTCATGATATTTATAGCATACTATCAAAAATTTACTTCAATCGAACATCATTATCATGATCAATTTAGTATGAAATTATTTACACCATTAAATGAAAATGAGTGATCAAAAAGCCAAACAGTGTCCGATTATAAGATAATTTTTCAGATAAATAATCTTTGCTACTACTTTTATACAAAAAAAATCATAAAATTCAAACCGTACATATATGAACTATCCAAAACTATATGTCTCTTGATACTCATTCTTAAAGTTCTTAAGTAATTATATTTGTACTTTTATAAGATCTGCTTAACACGGATGATTCATATATGCATGATTTGAATTTTATGATCACCATCGTACAAATGATCAAAATAGTAACAAAGATCATTTATCTAAAAAATCACCTTATAATCAGACACTATTTGGCCTTTTGATCACTCATTTTTTATTTAACGATCCAAATAATCTCATACTAAATTGATCATGATAATGATGTTCGATTGAAGTATAATTTTGATAGTACATTACAAATATCACCGAGATCAACATTATAAGTTTTCGGATCCACAAATAGTCTCTATCTATCAGATCATCACATGATTGTTCACGACCGTCGAAATCAAATTTTATCGATCAATATAGCTAGGGCAATCGGATTGAGGTGATCTTTTGTGATGATACTCTAACAATAATTATTTAGATAATGAACAATGAAGATGAATTTTAAATTTTAAAATTATATCATATTCAAAAAAAAATAAGAAAAAAATTATATTCGATTACAAAATACATTGGCGATCGATTTTTTGGTTGTAAAATATTAAAATATTTTATGAACAAAAAAATGATAGCAAAATTCTTAAATTATTTTTTTAAACTATAAATAAGTTTGTGATCGATTTTTTGATCACAAAAAAAATAATTTAAGTATTTTACGATCGATTTTTTTATCATAATTTTTTTAATATTTTGAAATCAAAAAATAGATCATAAATATATTTAAATTAAAAAATAATTAAAATATTTTATGATCGATTTTTTGGTTGTAAAATTTTTAAAAAAATTTACAATCAAAAAATCGATCACAAACTTATTTATAAATTTAAAAATAGCTCTAAAATTTTGCAATCAATTTTTTAATCATAAAATTCATTATTTACAAAATATTAAAATAATTTGTGATCAAAAAATTGATCGCAAAATTTTTGAATTATTTTTTAATCTATAAATAAGTTTACGACTTATTTTTTGATAGTAAAATATTACTTTTGCAATTAAAAAATTGATCATAAATTTTTTGAATTATTTTTATTCTATAACTAAATTTGCTTTCAATTTTTTTCTTATAATTTTTTTTAATATTTTATAACTAAAAAATTGATAGTAAATTTGAATTTTAAAAAAAAATTAATTGGTGCTACCGATTTTTTCTTTATAACCCGCCTTCTTTCCTTCTCCTCCCCAGCCTTTTCCCCTCTTCCCCTTCCCAGCACCCGAAGCCCCTCTTCCCCTCCTCGACGACCGCCTCCCCTCACCAACCTACCCGTGATGGCACTCCCTCCCCTCCCCTCTGACCTCCCCTCACCAGTCCGTCCACGACGGCCCCCTCTCTCCTCCCCAACAATCGCCTACAATGGCCTCCCCTTGTCGGCCCATCTGTGATGGCCCCCCCTCCCCTCCCCGGTGCCTAAAACCCCTCTTCTCCTCCCCAGCCCGCCAGCGACGGCCCACCCTCCACTCCTCGATGACCGTCCGTGATGGCCTCCCCTCATCGGCTTGCCCGCGATGACCCCTGCTCTCCTCTCTGGGGATTGCCCGCAATGGTCTCCCCTCTCCTTCCCAGCAACCGCTTGCGACGGCCTCCCCTCATTGGCCCACCCGTGATGGCCCCCCTCCCCTCCGACCTCTCCATGCTGACCCGCTCGTGATAGCCCCTCCATCCCCTCCCCAATGACCGCCCGTGACAGCCTCCCCTCATCGACCCACCTGCGACGGCCTCCCCTCTCCATGAGTTGCGAGAAACGGACAGAAAACACTCTCGATCCACAATGGACTGCGAGAAATCGAGAGAAACTGATCGCTAGCCACGCCTCGCTCCATGGACCATGCCAACCAAATTTTATTTTAAGTAATAATATAAAAATAAATATAATATAATAAAAAATATTATAAATATAAAAAATATAAAATTAAAATTTTACGATTGATTTTGTGATCGATTTTGAAAGTTAAAATATTATAAAAAATAAATTATGATTTATTTTATGATCGATTTTTTAATTAAAAAACTCAAAAATAATTAACGATCAATTTTGTGATCGATTTTATAAATAAAAAAATATTTTAATAAAATTAGTGATCAATTTTGTGATCGATAATTAATTAAAAAAATAAAAATAATTAGCAACTAATTTTGCAACCAATTTTATTAATAAAAAAATTTAAAAATAATTAGCAATTAATTTTATGATTGATTTATTAATAAAATATATTTTAATAAATTTAGCAACTAATTTTATGATTGATTTTATTAATAAAAAAATTTAAAAACAATTAATGATCAATTTTGTGATCGATTTTATTAATAAAAAATATTTTAACAAAATTAGTGATCGATTTTATAATTGATATATTAATTTAAAAAAAAATAATTAATGATCGATTTTATGATCAATTTTATTAATAAAAAAATTAAAAATAATTAACGATTGATTTTACAATTGATTTATTAATAAAAAATATTTTAATAAATCTAGCGACTAATATTGTGATTGATTTTAGCGATCAATTTTGCGATTGATTTTACAACCGATTTTAAAAAATAAAATATTATAAAATTTAAAATTTTTTAAATTTTTTTTCACTAAATCAATCGTAAAATTTTACAATCGATTTAAATCAGTCGTAAAGTTTTACAACCAAGATTTTTACAACCGATTAAAATCGATCGTAAAATAAATTAGCAACCGATTTTTATTATTTTACAACCAATTTTTTAATCGCTAAATCCCTTTTTTCTTGTAGTGGCTGGATGCCAATCTAGATCTACAATGATGGAGGATATGTAAAAGGAAGTCCACACTTGTCGGGGGTGTTCTGATGGGGGATCTTTCAATACTTAAGTTAGTCGGAGCTTTGGAAACAATAAATAGAAAAGATCATCGAAGCAGAGCCAGAGCTCCTGAGTATTTGTGGATGTTCTTACTTGCTTATCTAAGGGTTCTCTTCATACCTCTTTTATTTGGAGGTTGGGTCTGTAAGCCATTAACCAAAATCTATATTTGTTAGGCTTAACCCTATAGACCGTTACGTCACATTCTATCCATCATCGTAGAAGGAATCTCTCCCACTTCTTCTGTATCAAGATTGTTAGTCGTAAATGTCAGGCGTAAGCTTTACCTGTGCGGCTGGCTGAATGGGTGGTTCTTAGGTTCATAATTGATGTGACCTCACTACCTCATCTCAGCACATCTCAATAGAAGATTAGTCTGAATCAGTAGGTCTCTCTTATTATAGCCACATAGCCTACTATAGTCATTAACGTGATCCATTATACCTATAGATGCCCAGTGTAGCCACACAATCTACTATAATCATCAACGTGACCCACTATAGTCATAGATGGCCCAATGTAGTCATACAGCTTATTGTAGTTGAGATGATCTACTATAGCCGTCAACGTGACCCACCATAGCCACGATAGCCTAATATAACCACACAGCCCACTATAACATCAATATGATCTACTATAGCCATGAATGGCCCACTGTAGCCACACGACCTACTGTAGCTATCAACGTGATCCACTATAGCCATGGATAGCCCATTGTAGCCGAGAAAACCCACTATAACTATCAACATGACCCTCTATAGAGCCCACTATAGCTAACCAGTGCAACCCCCTAGAAAATCCAAAGTAGCCCACTATAGCCATGGGTGGCCCATTATAGCCAACTGGGACAACCTTCGAAAAATCTAACATGGCCCACTATAGCTATATAACCTATTGTAGCCAATCAAGACGAGCCCTCAAAAAATCCAACGTAGCCCACTATAGCCACATTGCCTATTGTAATTAACCGAGGCAACCATCAGGAAATCCAAAAAGATCTATTCAATACATAATCAATATAAGACTAAATACATATTCTTGTAAGTCCTCATATTCTTTCTATTTAAATTTTTATTTTCTTACCGATTAAAAATTCAAATTCATTCAAATCTAACCACAAATACTATAAATACAATGTAAACCCATATTACAATATCCCTTATTATATAAAGACCACAAGATAGATACTATTTATAATAACTTAGGACCTCTCCCAAAAAAAACCTAACCTAACTATATTATTTAAATTTCTCAACCCTCCATAGATACTCAAGAGCTATGCGATACATATTTAAGATACGCCTATACGAATCCTTTGGATGTATTGTCTCTTGATAATGTAATGGTTTCATCAACCAACTTATTAGATTAGACATGGAGCCACACTCTGGTTACCCCTCCTAGCCACAAAGGAAAATTTAGAAAAATATTCTTGACGAGAAGGACTTAGTTGTAAACTTTCAGCTGGCGATCGATCCATGATTGCTACCTCAAAATAATATCTGAAGCAGAATACATGTAAAATAAAGAGAATGGTGAACGCACCAGGCAGGAACTGGACATGTACGCACTTTCTCAATGGTGTCCTCGTGAGAAAATCTAAAACTTATCCATGCTGAATTTCCAATGGGACACCAGTTCTAAATTATCGTCAAATACAAAAAATGAAAAACAAGATTGCGTACGATTATTGGCCAAATGTATTTAATTTTTTAACTGAAAAAAAATATTCCACTCCCCGAGAAGCAAAGAGCTATTGTGGTGCAAGACCAACCACATTGGACATCATGCTTCATCTGATAATTGTTCTGGCTGTATTCCTTGTCAGTCATTGCTCATTTAATTCAGCATTATTTCATTTGAAAGAAAGAAGAGACGATAGGCTTTGTTCACTTCAATGATAGCACAAACTATACATAGAAAAGTTCATTTTACCCAATCTTTGGGGTTTTACATTTTCTCATCATGTCAATGCCGCCACTACCGAAACCAATGTCTTTGAGATGACCATTGATTGCTGAAATCTCCAATTCCTGAAGATTGCTCATAAGCCAATTCACTAATTAAAAGAAATTAAAACTATTAGTGCACGGCAACAGATAAGATTGTGGAATTCAAATGAAAGCCTCTCAGATGCAGCAAAAATGCTTTACCATGCAACAACACTGCTTCCTCCTGGAAATTGTTAGCGATAATTTTTCTTCCAAAATAGCTAGCTACAAAAATCATTTTGAACCACCGCTAAATACCTGCAGGGAAATGAGTTGATGCGATAATGTTGCTTAATTTAGAGAAAGAACAAGATCTTGTGGACATAAACATGTTGAGGAGAAACGTACCCCTGATAAAATGTCTTTTGACAGCCTTGGTTTACTTGGAACACTACTGTCAGCAACCGGCCGGTTTTGATGAAATTGGCGAATGACCTTGGGTTCCAGCATATCACCAGATTCTGAACCTTCAGCCTTCTGCTTCTGTGAAAGGGTGTCAAATAGACATAAGAAACTTGTTCAAGTATTTGACAACCAGTTCTCATAAAAATAAACATATTGGTTATTGCCTGCATACATGTCATTCTTAAATGGCTTTAGATACAGGAAGGCTAAAACACAAGGAAATCGTAGCTTTGCAACCACCTCTCCCTAATGTAGATGTGATTTATTATTTCTTAAGAATGGCAGTATTTAGATGTCACCATTTGATTTAACATAAAAGACCCAACAATAATAACATGCACCTAGCAAGAGAATTTGATCAGGAAAAAAGATTAAATTGTTAAAATTGCTTTGTGGTTCAAAAATCCACAAAGCAAATAGAACCTCCTATTTTGTTAGACCTTTTTTTCAAGGCCACATGCAAATAATATTTTCTCCTCAAAGTAAACTCTCAAAACAATTTCTATACATCCCAGGTTCCAAATTCCTCGTGCCAATTATAAGCTATGTGAATTTTATTTCTTTATCCAACTCTTTCCTTCAGTAATTTAAGCATGAAAAATAACCTTAATAGATAACCTTCCTAGCATCTGCCAAATGAGTATTTTGGTATTTATGTTCTTCCATTGCTCCATTCTATAACACATGCACTCAAGTTCGTGTTGGGTGCAGGTGTCCAAGCATTGGATCCTTTTAACATCCAAGAATTTCTTCTTGCAAATCTGTATCCAAGTGTCCAAATTTCCATTTGCTAAATATTATGTTAGGCTAAATTGAAGGATCAGGTAATGTAGGTTCCATTACCCTGATTTCCTCTCCTATAGCTTGACAGTGTGGCTCATGAAACCAACACATTAAGTAGCGTGAATTAATAAATTTATTCTAACTTTCCAAACAGAAGCAAGGGTCCCAAGCAAGGATCATGAACCAGCTGCGGATGCTGTACCAATCACCAACTGGAAACCGGTACCAAACCGACACAAGATACGGGGTAGCGTATCAGTCATCTGATTGGTACATCATTTTCCTTTTTCTTTTTTTTTTTTTTTGTTTTCTCAATCTCTTTGTCTTTCCATTTGATGATTATGGTTTGCTTAATGTGTAATTTGGATATTGCTTTCATGTCTTTTTAGTCATGAAATGGAATTGAAGTACAATTAAACTATTTACAAGTAAATATACATAAAACATTACAAAGAGTTGATTTAATGGATTTAAAGTACAAGTCAGATTGAGATATGCCTAGGGATACATGCAAGATCATCTGCAACAACAGCCTCGTATCCCTAACGATCTCATGGGGCCTGTCGCCTATCTACAATGGTATTCTCATGAGCTCTACTAGGTCTTTTTGGTATCCTTATCAAATTCAGATATACACAGGACTTTTCCTTTGGCAAGTCCTTATCAAATTCAGACATCCTATGTTTTAGGCCCAACTTAACTTTAGGATGTATAATCTAGAGCATGGTCCAAGTGCTTTTTCAGGTGGGATCTCTACCTCGCTTGTTCTATCTCGACCCAACTTTGGAGTGGCCTCAAATCCTCACCGCCAAAACATAACAGTCACTTTTGATGCTATTGACATTTGAAATGGTCGTGTCTTCTGATTGCGAGCAACGGCCAGCAATTATGCCTGCTGTTAACATGATTCCTGAGGAACCGCTAGAAGTGCATGCCATAAAACAAAGTCGAGTTCTAGGCCATGTTTTGGATGGAGTTTAGAAAAATTCTCTCAGACTTGAGCAGTCACTGCCCAAATCCCTTTTAAGTAGGTATTCTCAAGGAAAGAAGGCAGAGGATTAAAGACTATGAAAAAGACAAGGCTAGCGTATTTCTTTTCTTTCTTGTCTCTCCAATTTTGAGATTCTGATTCCTTTTTTGCTTTATTTCCAATTCAGCTCAATTCTGTTTCACCTCTATTACTGTTATCTTGTTTAAAGTTAGGGCATCACAATTTGATACCATTTTCTTTATTGATGATTGATGTGCTATCCTGTACATTTTTTTTCTTATTTCCCACTCAGTTGTAGTTCTGAAAGAAAAGAAAAAATTTGTTTTTGTTTGCTAATCAAAAGAATTCAAAGAGGGGGGTTTTGTTTGTGTTATGATAAGAACTTCTTTAGGACAATCAGAGAAGAGGTAATTTAGTGAACTAAGCAATAGCCACAATTGTCACAACCCCACTCCAAATGGAGGTAGATCGCGGTTCAAAATTTTGGAAGTGTTCGACTTGGGTAATTCTACTAGGCGGCCATCTTGGTCTTCCTCCTTTTCCTCAACAAGGGAATGCAACTCAGGTATTTGTGATAATATGCAGCTTATATTTAGTTACAAGCTGCCTACCTAACCTTTAGTGAAATTCTAATTTGTGGTATGAAACTTCCAATTCACTAATTGAAAGACAGCTCCCTACAAGGTTTTAAATCCCATAGGGCAGGCTTGTCCCGATTTTCCCATGAAATAGGACGCGCCACCGTCCTGGCCCATTCCAACCACTTGGGATAGGGGATGTCCCAAGACGTCCTGATTGGGATGCTGGGATGCTAACAAGATAGCCCTATTCCGATACATGGAATGATACCTTGTCCCGCTGGGACCTGAATCCTTGGCTCCCTATATCCAACGTTTCTAAGTTAAATGCTAATCCTCCTCATATGACTGATCATACTTTGGCTCAAGATTGAAAATCTATGATGTTTTTATTGCCATCATCTATTATCCAAGAGATTAGAATTCGTTTTCCATGAAAATACTATTTTTTATGATCCTTGGATCATTCTAGTCTCCCTAGTTATTTTAGCATATACATCTCATAGTTAAAGAAATCAATATATAATGCAAAAAATATATTTTTAATTCTACAAATTCATGGACTCAACAAATGATTTTGGTTGCATTGCAATGATCATTCGTAGATCTCTAACACATCATGATATCATGCCAAAATTTTCTCCTCTCATTTTCTCCATTTTTTTGCCAATTTTTAGCATGAAAAAGGGAGGGGGAGAGAGAGGAGAATAAAGAGTACAAGGCCATTTGCCTATTCTAGCATTGGATCTAAGCTAAAATTTGTGAAATCCACCTCCCTCTTCAATTTTTTTAGGTTGAAAAAAAAAAAACAAATAGGAGAGGTGAGGCAAAGAAGGCATGGGAGGCCTTCTCTACCTCCCCCCACTTAATCATTTAAGTGGGAGGAGGGATCAAACTGGGTGTTTCAGCTCGGTTCAGGGCTATACCGCTGGGTACAAGTCTGAACCGCCTGGTTCAAACCCCATCCTAAGCCGAAGCCACATACAGTCCCGATTCAAGGGCTATATGGTCCCATGGTCCCCATACTTTAAATACCTAATAGGTTTTTCATGTTGTCTTAATGCCTTGTGTTCTTAGATTCCTTTTAAAGATTTATTTTAGTAATCCAATTGAGTTGTGGCACACATGCTTATCCTTGATTGTGGTTATTCTAATTATATTTCTTTCATGAAGTTGCATTTTTTATATTGGGAACATTGCTCTTCCATCATTGCTTAATCTCTAGTTCCTTAGTAAATCATCTTATCTTAACTCTTAATGCATTCTACTTAATCTATCCTTTTCTTCAATTTTATATATAAGAAATGTAAGAAAGAAGAAACATCAAACACATGGAAGAAAGGAGAAAGGACAACACCCCCCTGCCCCCAAAGAAAAAAAGAAAGAAAAGAAAAACTTGCTAGCTTTGCTTAGGTTTACAATGCTAAATATAGAAAGGAAGTTTTTTTATTCAATATTAACATTTAAACTTGTGTTTCAATACTAGAAATCCCCCTGAATTATAATTCCAATCCCAAAAAAAAAAAAAAAAAACATATCAACCAATTGACAAGTATCAAGATACTAATGTCAGTTCAACTAATTATCCATCTTGAATAATATATACTATCAGAGAGAATGAAAAGAGTGAATAATCCAATTCATATAAGTACAATAATTACGTCCAAAGAGGAGTATGTCTAGATACTTCATAGTTTCATATCCAATATATCAGCATACATACACAAATCTTTGCAACCTATCCATAAGAGTTATTTATAAAAATGTAATGCAAACTAAATTTTTTGCTATCTGAGCTCCTAAGTCTGACAACAACTATTCCTCCCATAATCTTCATAACACCCCCTAGCTTCTGCAATCTTGGCACTAGAACCATATCAAAACAACTGATACACCCCGTACCAAGTGTCAGTGTTGTACATACCTTGGTACTGACACTCAGTACAAGGGGCAAACCATATCATACCGATATGGTATGATATGCCTTGTATTAAGTAGTACAACTCGGCAAGGCAAACCATGTTCCCTAAAACAAGTTAAATGTTCTATCAAAGTAAAGATCATTAACTTATGAAATGAACTGAAGCTGAGTTGCAAACTATAATATTAAATCAAACAAACTGCCCAAACCTTCTTTCTACGCTCTTGCATATGTTTCAGAGCATGAGACTGTTCAACTTTCGACATGTAAAAGTCACGCTCCCTCTTTGCAGCAGATATCTCCAAGCTTAGCTTTTGTTCCCGAACACGATTCTTCTCAGCTGCATTGGCAGTACAGCAAGTCAGGGTAGTGATAATAAACATAAATTCATATAACTTGCAAAATATTAAGCAACCCACGCATTTAACTGACCTATCTCACTAATCAAGTCATCCCATTTGAATTTACTTAGATACTTGATGTTCCAAATGTCATAATAGAATGATGACCTCCTCTTCCCACCTAGCAATGTACAGTAAACAAGAGTGTCAGGCTGTACACAAATATATTCAAGGTAGTAGTGCTAATTTACTAGAGAAGTAAAAAAAAGCTTAAATTTTGATTGCATAACCAGGGAAACTGCTACATAATCAACAAGAATATCATAGCGTGCAAATAATGAGGTAGCAGTATGCGTTTCTCAAAGTAAATTAACCGCTTCTTTTCTAAATTATCAAACAGTCTTAGAAACTTTACTAATTTACACTGGAGAATCCCCTGTATCATAACAAAACAAATTTGATATGACTTACAGGTTCATTCTAGAATCTGGAAACTACAGTGCAAAGCGTTTTTTTCTAAATGCCGCAGTGCATAAAATCCCACCAAAATGGAGTTATGTACTTCACTCAGTTTGCTGCTGCAAGTTAATGAACAATGTTTAGGAGTTCAACAGCTGACATTTATACGACATTTCATTTCTAGACCAGAGAACAATTTAATTCAATATACAAATTTGAAACAGTACTCCACCCTGACAACTGGATACAAAAAACTGCCTAACAAAGAGAACAAACCATTTTTTCAATAGTGTAAGAGCAAAAATCTGGTAATCGACAATGAATGCGGATATATCAAATGAAAAGTTGAATGAAAAATCCCCAAGAATTAAAGATAAGAGGAAAGCCTCTATCTTATACTAAGAAATAAGGGTGCTCGTGATCCCATTGAAACAAAATACGACCATAAATATATCAAACGAAATCAGATGAAGATGCCAATCAGTATTCATAGTATTGAAATATGTACCTATCTGTTCACCATTTAGCATATTTGCAACCCTCTTGGCAACACTTTTCTTTGTAAACTCAACCCACCTACAGAAGTTGACATGACCACAAGGTCAGACACATACAACAGCACAACTTCATAATTTAAAAAAAAAAAAAAGACAAACAAAACAAAGACTTAGGAAAATGTTTTTCAGCAAATAGTTAAAGAAATGCAAGATTTTGTGCAGAATTTTTTTCATCAAACCAATAAAACTGGTTTCAATCAAAGTTTTAAATTCTATAGGATGGAGCTGTCCTGATTTGCCCATGAAACTGGACATGCCATCATCCCACCCCGTCCAAACACTTGGGACAAGGGATGCCCCAAGACATCCCCCATCAAGACACCAAGACAATGGCGGGACAGTCCTATCCCAGCACTCAAGAAGGTATCCTATCCTAGTGTCCTACGGGATGTCTCACCAAGATTTGACCATGGTTTCAATTACATTCAACTTAGTCATTTTTTAAATCTAAAACCTTCTTCAATGATATATAGTGCAAAAATTCGTTATTGTATTAACCCAATACAATAGTTGTGAAAAACTGAAAATAACATTCTCAAGAGATGATAGTTGTTCTATTACAGGATGCTAGCAGAGCAAGTGGCAAAGGAAGAATTTTTGATAAAATAATCTAACAAAACTTGGAAACATTTCATGATATGATTCAAACTAAAAGGACATGAAATAAAAGATAAAAAAATCCAAAATATTAAAATAGACTTAATTTCACAAAATTGTATGTAGAAGACAGATAAAAAGAACAGCAAAAATTTTTCACAGCATACCCTTCAGAAAACTCTTTTCCCCGAAAACCACCAGCCTGCTTGCGTTGAACTTGAGCTGTAGGATCTGCCGTGAAAACACAACACCAATGCTTAGAGAAGTTAGGTCAACAAGCACATAGATATCATTGCATCTGAGAACCATGCTAGAAAGTTGAAAGCAATAGCTACATCACAAGTGAAGATCCTCATCTACAAGAATAAGAATGCTAATAAGATTTGACATCCAAAAGATTCATGATTAGCACATCTTTTTCATTGTATTGAACAAGTTGTATGGTGATGACTCAGCTCCCAAGCAAGCATGTCCATAAGGATCTATCCTTTATTAACCATAGCCACAATGCAGGAAACCGAATGGCTTACCAAGAGCAAAATTTATAATTTAGTAAAAACCTGTGCATTAAATTGTTGGAATTGGGGGATATAAGATAGAGAACTGGTGAATGGTATACAAGAAGTATAATCATTAGAAATCCATTAAGCTATAATTTAGCAAAAAGGAATAATTAGGAATTCCATACTAAATTAATCAAGCATTTAAGTCATAAAATAACCATGATTTGATCAAAATGTTGACAACTAGTGATTTTCAGACAATTCCATACTATATATGTAATAATGAGGAATCACTAAAAATAGAACAAACCCAGTGTTGACACTTATGGATCAAAATTTTGTCATAAATAAAATATTTTCTCCAGCATTTAAGTGTTTGGCCCTTCAACATCAACATGATTGTAGAAAGGATATTTACTTTTCCAGTGCTCTTGTACCAAACCCATTCTGTCTAGATTCAAGAAACAAATAAAGTTTCAGATGAACCAGTCGATTTTCCTGAAACTAACCTTACCAATATGGGTGTTATAAGTTTAATATTTAGAATATTGATATTCTCAAACCACAATTGCATGTCTTTACAACTTATTTACTTTCTCTTGAATCATTGAATATATGTTTCGAAGCTTTCATAAAAAGATTGATGTATCTATCTTGCATAAAGTGAGCACTTATCCAGTATACAAAAAAGTCATGGTATTACTCCCACTTGATTATGCTTTGAAGCTATCAATTTATCTCTTGATTGAGTTGCCTAATCATAATTATTTTTTCAAGTCTTTTATTTCCACAGTAACTTATCAACCATAAAATAAGAAGTAAAAAAAATATTGTAATCAGCACATTTGTCAGCACATGTTATGTCAATAGTGAGTATCTAAATTGAACCTGAGGAAAGCAAGCCCCATCCACCTAGCCCAATTTTAGGCGGTATTAGGCAAAGACATTCAGCCCAACAGGATAGTCCAGGCTGAAATTTTTAGGCTTGACAAGAAATTGGGTTAGGCTAAGGCTTCACAAGTTTTAGCGAGCCTGAACCAGCTCGACATATTTATAAATTATATAATATATAGTTTGTGTAGTGTATTATATGATATATATTCTGTATTTATGCTTTCTTAACTTTAAAATAAAAGAGGAGACCTAAATCCCTCCCATTCCCCTCCTCTAACATACACCACCACTTCCCCCCACCCCCACCCGTCTCTAGCCAACCACTTGTTAATGGCACCCAAGGACAACCACATCCTCTCTCCCATTGTAATTTATCCCCACTCAGCCTCTCCTTGTCTCTCATGCATGCACCCGGCCAATCCAATGGCCAAATCCATCACCTCCTGCTCATCTCCCCCTTCCCCCTCCCTCCCTCCCTCCTCTCCTCTCATTCCCAACCCCAATCGCATCCTCCTCACTCTCTCTACCCCTAGCTCACTCGAAAAGGTTGAAGACACCAATGCCTCCTCCTTACCCTATCTCCCTCCCTCCCTCCCAAACTCTCATATCAGCTCGACTATGGTCAAGTTAGTTCAGGCCAAGCCTAATTTATCTACGTTGGGTTGGGTAAGGCATCGGCCCTCTAATTTCTTATCTGGCCATGTTTGGGCTATAGATTTTAGGGTGCAGTAATTTGATCTTGTATTAGATCTCAAGATAGCCTAATCCTGGCCTAGCCTGACAAATGCTCAAGTTCAAATATAAGCATGCCTGTAACTGTGCATAAACTAATACATTCTATGAAAAAAGATATGTCTGGACACCAAAGAACACCGAACCAATCCAAACCAAGTGGTTTGGCCAATACCGAACCATACCGATAGTTCGGATTGGTTTGGCTCATACAGAACCATACTGATGCTAGCTTGGGGTGGTTCAGCTGCTTTGGTTGATTTGTTTATAAAATTGATGGTTGCACTCTCTCATTTGCTGCACTCACTTCTTTATAAAACCAGCCTAAGTGTCGTACTAGCACCTCTCTCGCTCACACTCTCTCTCATTCGAGCAAGTTCGACACCTATCTCCCTTGCACTCTCTCAGTCGAGAGAGTTCAATGCCTCGATGTCATTGACACCTCTCTTCCTCTTTGATGCTGGTGCCTCTATCCACTCTTTGATGCCTCAGATTCTCCAATCCCCATGATGGAGTGCTAGGATGCCTCACCGCCCTCGAAGGCTAGGGTTTCTTCTCCATCCATAGCCAATAAGTCTCTCCTCTTGCTCCCTCCCCCCTCTCTCTCTATCTTTCTCTCTCTTCCTCCCTCTCCCTCTCCCTCTCTCAATTTTAGTACACCCCAACATCACATGGTACGGGCCCGTACCATACCAAATCAATCCTAGCCAGTACACGCCCAATACTGATTTAGTAGATTTTGCTTGACACCGAAACTCAACCCTTACCACCAGCAACTATACTCACATCCAACACACTAACTATATGTTTTAGCATGTTATCAACTTTATAACCAGCAAAACCAATCTTTTTTCTATAAAACCAAGCAAAACTGATATTTTTTCTTTATAACCTAATTATATCAATGATATTTTCTATCAAGGAAAAAATAGCATTCCAATATACCAGACTACATACGAAAAAAAACTGTCACTCTCTAAATTAGGGACATTGTACAATGAACAAAGCAAACAGCCATGTGGTATTACAGAATTACCTTCTGGAACCAGATATATGCGTTGTATATCTCCATATTGAGAGAGGATTTGACGGATATGTGATGGATCCATGTGAGGTGCAACCCGGCTCAAATAACAAACCCCACGCTTTTCAACACCGTCCAAGTCTTTTCGAGATCGTTTTTTCTTTCTAGCTCTTGAATTTTCAGCTTTCCTTTTCATTCCATCATCGTACAAAATATTTTGCTTCTCAGGAAGAAAATCAGATTTACTTTGACCTTGTTTTACAGTCTCAGCCATGAACCTTGGTTTATATCTACAAGGTCATAAACACTTTAGAACTGAACTTATTTATCACAGCCATACTAATACAAAATTATAGTAATGCCAGAAAGCAAAAATTTAGATTGTGACTTTACAATGAATGCTATAGGAACAGTAAATTACCATCCATATGTCAATGTTTATCACCAAAAAAAAAATGATCACAAACTTTTTGTGGCTAAATAAGCTGAATTTATGAGTTTGACTATAATGGACCATGGTTGACCATATGCATCAGTGCTTAAACATAGTGAAGCATGTTTGACCTCACAAAATCAAAACAAAAAAATAAACATAAAATAATAACTGCTAGGTTAAAATTAAATTAGCTATGGGCGTTAACAATGAATTATGGATGATGTTAGAGAAATAACTCACAATAGGTCTCTACTGCTAATCATAAAACTGAAGTAGAGAATCATAAAAAAATTAAAATAATGAAAGATGATGAAAAAGTCAAGATAAAGATACTATATGATAACTATAATTTCATAAAGAACCACATATATGGTCGAACCACATATATGGTCCATCCACTCTTTTAATTTTGCATTTGAATTCCACATCAGTTGATGTGGTAATTGATGAAAATTAAGGCTAATAGTAACACCATCGAGTCTGACCCTCCCCATACAAATGCAAATGGTGGGAGCCTCGAGCACTCCACCACCCTGTTTTAGCATCACCATTGAGCTCCTCTGTAAAACTTAGGGAGATTTTTTTTGTCTTCTTCAGCCCAAGGGTCTTTAATGCTCTTTTAAGAAAATTTGGGCTTTGAAAAAGTCCAGTTAATGAGGTAAAGAACTTCTTCTGTTGCAAATTCTCGAAGGAACACTACATTGATGATACTTATAGGAACCCAGTTATATGTTGCCATTGCTTTAATGTGCTAAAATATTGAAACCAGCAAACCTTATTGTCAAACAGTTTACCATTTGGATCTTTGATCGTCATATTTCTGTTCAGAACTCTGTTTGGCCACAATTTTTAAGAATACATTAATACCAAATCCCATGTCTATATAGAGCATCAAGATGAATGGAAGTGTTCAGAAGCAGATAACATACCTCTGGATTTAGATTAGGCTACAAAATCAGGAATTGAACACTTACACCATATCAAATGGGCATAAAGACAAAGTACAGTGCAATGATCTTCATACTATACCTACTTACAAAGAATGGGCAAAAAACAAACAACGAAATAAAGAAAGAACAGGAGTCCAAACTATTAAAAAATAAAAATCAAGAGTGAAATAAAATAAAGATACATGAAACATCAGATATGCTTCTGCAACAACTATGACGATGTTGATAACTTGTAAGACCAGCGACATTCACCACAATAACACATAAATTCAGTGAACTTCTCAATGCTTTTTTCCCTCACTTTGGATAGATCGTAATGATGCAGTCAATACAAAAAGAAATAATATATATGACATTGAGTTGTCTAAAAAAGGAGCTTTGCTAAATTTCCTGCAATACCTATAGCAGTAACATCCAGTTAATAGGTTCTAGCTATAGCCCAATAGCAATCAACCAACAAAATCACTATCATCTTGATGATAGTTAACATCAAATAAAATCAAAACAACAGGAACTGCAGACGGGATGCATCAAAATTAGGGATTCTGAAATACAAACAAAAGTGGATGGATCAGAGCTCTTCGACAGACTCAAATTCCAGGGAGTTCGAATAGGAAGACAATCTAATCCCAACCGGGGGATGAAGAGAGTTAACTGTTGCGAGGCGTGGAGCTGCGGGATCTGATGGGGAGAATGTAGAAGGTATAGCAGAAGGGAACAGCGAAGTAGCGGCGTCGAGAAACCAGGAGTTCTAATCCGATACATCTATACAATAGATGAAAGGGGAGTTCAGAGCCTCCCTTCGCGACACGCGGCGGCTTCTGAACTCCCCTATGCGCAGGAACCTTTTTTTTTTTTCCCTTTAGCGAATTGAAAATTGCTTCCATGAAAAATCCCCAAACCCTACTCTACAGGATATCATATTTCTACCAGGATTAAGCTCTCAAAACCTCAAGGGACCAACTCACACCACCACAACTAGCACAAGATCCCTACCGGAACCTAATCAACCCCTCCAATCTCTCTCAGGTGCCATCCTTCCCCGCAGTTCTCCGAAACAGAGAATGAAATGAAAAGAAAAGGAAGCGAAAAGAAAAAAAGATGGAAAAAGAGAATAAAATGAAAAGAAAAAGAAGCGAAAAGAAAAAAAATATATATCTTACCTCTCGATTTTTTCCGTCTTTCCTTTGTTTTCGTTGATTTTTCCTGTATTTTGCACCGGTTTCTCCTCCGTTTTTCAGTCCTTCGGAGTTTCAGTCGGGTGGGAGGCTTGGGGCGGCCGAATAGGGAAGCTTGGACGATGGCTAGGATTTTGTGTTGTATAAAATAAAAGGATTTAGGTATGTTATCACTCAGTTTTTCCGTCCTTGGGTCGGATGTAAGGTTTGGGCGAGTTTTTTTTACCGTACTAATTTTTTTATAAAAAAAATTATTCATTCGATACAGATTTTAATTTATTTATTAAAATAATATAAAAATTAAAAAATATTATTTATGATGGTTTTTTCTAAAACAATAACATTCTAAATGGTATTGTTTTGGTTCAATCTCCTCCTTTTTCCATCTACAAAAAATTTTATAAAAAAAATTATTTTAAAAATATTATTTGTAATGATATTTTTGAAAGTATAATTTTGAATGATGTTTTTTAAAATGTCATTTTGAATGACACTTTCGAAAACATAATTTTGAATAATATTTTAAAAGTAATTTTTTTTAATTTATTTTAGTTTAATTTTTTAAACTAATTTTTTTAGTACGTGATATATTTCTTAGTTGTAATTTTAAACTAATTTTTTTGGTGCGTAATATATATTTTTATTATTATTTATATTTTTTGATGCATGACATTATTTTTTAAACTAATTTAGATGGTTCTTTTAGCATAGCATTTCCTTCTCTAACTTTTTGAGATACATCTAAAGATCTATATTCATGTCCATAAACCATAGCATTCTAATATTTAAAATTAAACAAAAAAAATCTAAAACTCTGATAGAAATAATAATTAATAATATAAGATAGAATAAAAATATAAAGTCTACAAAAAAAATCCCACGGTACTATAAATCCAAAAAATACTAAGTTCCACAAAAACGTTGTGGTGCCCGTGGCTGCTTGGATATTCTTAGGAAGGTTCTCAACGATCGCTCCTGCTCCTATGTCACCTATGATGGCCTCTCTCCTATATCAGTGGACGTCTCCTGGGCATGCATATCAGAAAAATGTATCAATTTCAAAAAAATCATATATGATATGTCCAATCAGAGCTACAATAGAATGTAAAAAATTAAAATTTGTATATCACATACCTATAATAATACAAGATAACCATCAATCTCTGATTGATCTATCATAGAACCCGGTACATAGCCCTATACAGACAAGCTAATATTGTACTGCCCCAACTGAGCCTACGAGTGAAATCTAAATCCTCTAATAATGATAAAAATATCAACTTCACCTTGTTAAATAAAGTATCAGGCAAAAGGACACCCCCTAGTAGTCGCACCATCTCCTCTGGTGTATCATCTTCAATATGTAAATATCGATAATAATCATCTAAACACTCCATCGTCAATCGTGAATGATCAAAGAACTGTGCCTTAGACTGAAACCCTAGTAATCAGTAGCATATAGCCTACCACTCTGGAATGCTAAGAGTGAGATCAACTCATGTGACTACCTCACTATCAATTGATAGTCCGATGAGGATACTAACATTCTGTAATGTGATGGTCGTCTTACCGAATAGAAGATGCAATATGTATATCTCTGGGCGCCATCTCTGAAGCAAAGTAGTAATAAAACCAACGTTTATCTATATCCGTCCCATCCGATACACTCCATAAAATCTCAGATATCATAAATAATCTATAACTCTATTTGGGATGTTCTCCGTCCTCCATATGTCAGCAACGACTCGTCGTAATCGGAGGTGTCTGAACTCCTGCAATAAAATAGAATAATTAGATAATGTATATGTCTTTAACAAAATTCTCTTTACAAAAATATAAATAGTAAGATTATGAATAGAATGCTTATATTGCCATCTAAGATGGCTTGTGAGCGATAGATCTCCTATAATATAAAAATACTATGATTTCGAGAGTTCGGATACCATCCCTCATAAGCCATAACACACTAATGAATTCAAAATAATGACATACATCCCAAATGTATTAGAGCATGAGAAATATGATACTAATTTATTACATGAGAAACATAATTCTGCAATCATACATAAAACAATAGATAGAACAATACACAACTCTGGACATAGATTAGACAACAGTTCAACTAACGAAAATACATAAAATAATACATAACTTTAAAAATATATAGAGTAATATATTTGCTACCTTTAATTTCTTCCACTGCTTGAAATTGATATGTGAAAGTAACCTAGGACAGCGACGATGATCATAATCCTGTTTTCTACAAATACCACATGATTCTTACTTCTTATTTACCTATCATCTATCTCATTTCGTAGCCTTGTTGACTTTGACTTGCCTTTTTACTTAGATCTCAAACGATAATGATTAGGAATATATGTGAACATATGTGTGGACCTCCAATAGTCTTCATGTGGTAATGGATAAAACTTGCTACTCCAAGCATTCATGTATGCTGTAACTGTGTATGCATCATCCATGAATCCACTAAAATATACAGCAATTTTTTGGCACACAGCTAAAATATGAAAACAAGGATATCTATAGATGCTCTACTTTCACAAGAATATTTTTTCTCACTTAAAGTCATAGCTTAAGAATTTCCTCCACCTCTTAATTGTATACTTACTCTCCTCGTAAGCACTTTATATATGCCTCATTGGATATTGAACGCTGTTGTAGTATGCTGATTAGCTTTGATCTTCTGCAATCTTAATTGTAACATGAGGAGTAAAAAAATTATTTGAATTCTCCTGCACATATCTTGAGGCTTGGGTACATCTTGTATTAAAATATTTCATAAGATGGTAAAATATCAGTTGAACACAAGCTATAATTGATACATTTCTCGCTCTTTGTAAGACACTGTTAAACACCTCCGACAATTTGTAGTTAAAACACCATAGCGCATGTGGGCATCATGTACTAATGTCCACTCCTTTCGTTCTAACTCAGACAGCCAACTCTAAGTCTCTGCATTCACTGTCTTGATCCTACCCATAATAAAGTCAAACTTGTGAACTTGATGAGTGCTCCTGCTTGCCATACTACTCTTTTGAGCTGTGCATTTTTAAAGTGAGTATTGAAATTACTGCAAATATGTCTTAAGTAGTATCGATAATAGACATGTGGCGAACTTCATCCAATAGACTCATCTGCAATGGTATTTAATATATCTGAATGTCTGTCAGAAATTAGACATATTCCATTTCTATCTTGTGCGACATATGTCTTGAGCCAGAAAAGAAACCAACTCCAACTAACAGTCATCTCCTCATCCATAACTGCATATGCTAAGGGATAAATCTCATTCACTATATCAACTCATGTTGCAATTAGCATCTTATCTTTAAACTTTCTATATAAGTGCATGCCATCGATGCTGATCATAGGACGTCAGTACCTCCAATCCTAGATGGATGATTAGAAAGCTTAGAAAACATAATTTAAAATTTGCACATCAAAATTTTCAATTGAAAAAAAATTCCATGAAACAACAGTAACGGGATTTAGATTTTGGAGTGCAATCATATAATAAGATAATTTTGCATAAGACGACTCTCATTCTTCATAAATATCAACCAATGCCTTCTGCTTTCTACACTATGCTTTTCTGTTTGACATTGTCTATTGAAATTGCTTGTTAATAACTGCCATAATAGCTTCAACTTTAACATCTGAATCTTTCTCAACTAAATATCAGAATAGTGTGCCAATCATCCTTCCACTGATATGTTTGTTGTCTTGACTCAATCTCGTAAACAAACAAGTATAAGAATCCTCATATTTTATGATCTGAAAATATCCATGCTTTTTCAAAATTGCAGCATGAAGTCTCCATTTACATTCTTGTTCAGTATCTGATGATGCACATCATATGGACCATAACTTTGAATGTAACTGAACTATATTGTATGTCCGATGCTTTCAAATGTGATAAAGAATAATAGCTCTCTTTAACTCATCTTTACTTTGAAACATCAGACCTATAGAAAATTCAGTCATCGAGGAGTTTCAAAACTGATAGTCAAAGTTTAATCTTCGACCAGCACTAACACCACCACCATAATCTAAATTTAAGTTGCTAAAAAATTATGAAGGTTCATGCAAATGAGTGTCATATTCTTTTACATTATCATCTTCATGCAAACGAGATTTAAGTTCTCCTACAATATCGGGCTGGTCATCTTCATCATCATCTTCATCTTCATCATTATTACTGTCCTCGTCAAGTCATTCTTCTTCAGCCTCATTCTCATCTGACTCAAAACCTTGGTTATCAAAATTTATTCCAGTGTTGATCCAATTATCATTTTCCATTTGAATGTCGTATCCCGTATTTATTGCTACTTCCACCATAGGAGAAGTCACTATAGGAGAAATCATCATAGGAGAAGTCATTATAGGACTTTGAATAATTAGATAACTAAGACCAACAATATTAGAATATTATTATATAAACATGGCATCAACACCAATGGTTCGCATCATAGGACTTACAAAAGGTGAAGAAGGTCCAGGAGTATTGCTCTCTTGGATTAAAAGCCTACTAAAGTATCCAAACCTCGATACCATCATTTAAGTAGTATTTTTAGTATAAGGTATATCTTTCTTTTTAATATATAATTCAATATATCGGTTGTTGGGTATTGTTGGGTATAAAATAATCCCAGCCGAAGTTCGTAAGAGGCCGACCCTCCCGAGGCTCTTCCGGCTTCTGACCTTGTGCGGCGGCTTTCTGAACTCTCCCGACTGTCCGAGCTTCCATAATACCATCCAGACTCTCCCAGCAGTCGACCTTCCACAGTGTCCTCTAGGTTCCTCTAACGGATGAACTCCTATCATGCCATCCAGACTTCTACAATAATGAGCTCCTCCATTCATCTATCGGACTGCTCCAAATGCTCTCTGGGCTTCACTATCAGCCAATTTTCTACAGTGATCGACTACTCTCCGAATCTCTTCCAGACTTCTTTCGGCCACAATCGACTTTACTCCAAACTTCTTTCAGACTTCGTCAATGACCGAGCTTCCCCAGCAGCAGAACTTCTACAGTAACCAGACTCCATCCAAGTTTCTATGGTGGTCGACCGCCTTTCAGATTTCATTCGAGCTCCTACAAGAGCCGGACTCCGTCCGAACTTCTACAGCGGATGGATCCCAGACAAACTTCTACAACGGATGTGTTCCATGGCAACCGATCTTCATCCGAACTTCTACAGCAAGCGGCCTCCTTCCAGACTCCTGCAAGAATCAGACTACGTCTGAACTTCTATAATAGAATTGAATTCAAGACTCCTCCAGTGGATGAACTTCCACAATACCTTCCGAATTTCACTATCGGTCGATCTTCTGCTGGATTCTTCGTGAAACTGGACCTCTCCAGCAGACAGTCTTCAGACGAGCTTCTACATCAGATAAATTTCAGACGGACTCCTCTAGCAATCAGACTCCTGTCGGACTTCTCCAATAGAAAGTCTCCGTCCGAGCTTCTACAGTAGATGACTTTCATCTGCAGCATCAGCGCTCAAGGCACTCGACAATAGTGGACTCGTCAGCAACCTCGAAAATATTCGAGCTTCTCTTAGATTGCTGAGATAGAGAGCCATTCCACTCCATCAGACGTTCCAGCCGAGCTTCAGCCGTCCAGTCCAAACTCTCTGGCAAGTCGCGACAACGGACACTACCCCACTCCGCCCTCCGTAACAAACTCCACGCGGCCCCACCACTCTCTGATAAGTTGCGACAATGGACACCACTCCACTCTCTATAACAGATTCCATGCGGCTCCACCACTCTCTGGCAAGTCACGATAACGGACACCACTCCACTCTCCGTAACAAACTCCACGTGGCCCTGAACGGCCCACTATCAAGCAATTACGGACATCGCTGTCAAGCGGTTACGCTCCCCCGTCTATAAAAGAGATCCTCTCAGATACGTTCTCCTCTAAGCTCTAAACTCTATCTCAAAACTCTGCTAAAATCCCATTCGAGTGCTCCATTTCTGTTGAAGTAGAGTACTGACTTGAGCATCGGAGGGTCTTGCCAGAGCACCACCAACTTTGATTTAGACTTTCTTTGCAGGTCCCGATGGCGGCCGCGATCCCCTCGACTCCAGCTTCTCCGACGTCGGCGGAATTCTACACCAACAGAATTGACGCTAGAGGAAGGGTGGCGCTGTGTCTTCGTAGGACCCTTATTCTTAAAGGAGTACTCAACGGGACTGTCTCTGATCATCTTTTTCAACATCTTCTTTCTCTTCTCCTGCCAGATCTCCACCTGATGCCTCTCCGAAAGGCATCCACCAGACGATCTACGGCCTCCGTGGCCAGATCTCAGCGAGATCCGCAAGCTCCGACCTCATCTCCAGTTTTTCAGACTCTTCCTCCTCCGGCAACGACAGTCAGCATGGAGCAGTTCAACCTGCTGGTTCAATAGGTCAGGGGCCTCACCGAAGCAGTGCAGGCCATGCAGCAGTAGCAGCAGCAGCCGCAGGTATCTGTGCGGCTAGAAAGAGCATCGTCGGAGTTTCAGAATCCGACGACCGGATGGTCCACTTGGGCCAGTCGTCCTATCTTCCTCGAAAAGGGGAAGCAGAGGTCGGAGAGCCCTCTGTCTGATCACGATTCTATCTCCTGAGGGTCCCTACCTCCATTCTGTCAGAAGACCCTCGAGACTCGCAGTCGAGAGGATCTCCTGGATCAAAGGTTTCAGGAGATGAACCGATGGATTGAAGAGCTCCACCATGCTCTCCCTGCTTACGGTGAGGATATCTGTACTGATCCTCCTTTCTCTCAAATGATTATGCAGGAACCGATCCCGCCGAACTTCAAGCTCTCCCAATTTAAGAGCTACGATGGAACCTCAGATCTGATTGACCATCTGGAGGCCTTCCGGACAATGATGTTGTTCCATGGTGCGCCAGACGCCATCCTATGTCGAGCCTTCCCATCTACCTTGAAGGGAGCGGCAAGAAACTGGTACTCAGCACTGAAGTCGAGTACTATCTTCTCCTTTGATCAAATGAGCCATCAGTTTGTGGCTCATTTCGTCAGCAGCCGGTGTCTCCAGAGAGGTTCGGAGTCCCTCATCAATATCAAGCAAAAGGAGGGAGAATCCATCCGAACTTATGTTAACCATTTTAACGCCACCGCATTGAAGGTCCGAAATTTGGACCAATCAGTTACAATGGCCGCCCTGAAGAGCGATCTTCAAAAGAACGATCTTCTATTTTTTCTGAAAAAGAAGTATCCCAGGTACTTCGCTGATTTGCTGGCTCGGGCTGAAGGGTATGCCCGAATAGAGGAAGCCTTCAAGATGAAGGACGAGGAGGCTGCGAAGGAGCGACAGGTGAGTGACTCCAGCAAGTCCACAGCTGAAAAAGGATCGAGTGAAGTTCAGCCACGTTCTCGAACTCCCCCTGGACATAAGCGTGTCCGAACTCCTCCCTGGGCTCGTAGGCAGAGGAGCCCAGACCACAGGGTTCGATGGAGCTCTCCCCCAGGAAGATTCCACAGCTACGCCCCTCTCGATGCTTCAAAAGCCCAAGTACTGATGGAGGTCAGAGAGCAGCTGCCAAGACCGAAAAGGATGCACATACACCCCGGGAAGCACAACCCTAACAAGTTCTGCCTCTATCATCGTGAACACGGCCACGACACAGAGGAGTGTATTCAGCTCCGAGACGAGATCGAGGAGCTCATCAGATGAGGTCGGCTCGACAGATTCATCCGACGCCGACCTGAAAGTAGGGAGGATCAGCCGAGGGTCCTACCACATCCAGAGCCACCAAAGAGGGAAGAACAGTCTGAAGATCGGCCTCCAATCGGGATCATCAACACCATCTCTGGAGGACCCTGGCAGGGAGCAGCCAGTGGATCGACCGGACTGCCCAAGTGGCAGAGGACTGAAGAATCTATAACCTTCACTGAAGAAGATGCCAAGGAGATTCAATTCTCCCATAATGATGCGGTTGTAGTTTCTTTAAATATTGCTGACTATGATGTACGCCGTATTCTTATTGATAGTGGAAGCTCTGCCGATATTTTATTTTACGATGCATTCTCAAAAATATCCATTCCAGATGGTCGATTAGGACCGATAAGCTCTCCGTTGGTAGGGTTCACTGACGATGTTGTGTCGGTGGAAGGAGTAATAACTTTAATCGTAGTTGCAGGTCGGTACTCGAGACAATCTAGAGCGCAGATGGATTTTCTGATAGTAAGAGCGCCGTCTGCCTACAACGCAATACTCGACCGATCTGGCCTCAATGCCCTCCAAGCTGTGGTATCGACCTACCATTTGAAATTAAAATTTCCTACTAGCCAAGGGGTCGGGGAGGTCAGAGGAGATCAAGTCATGACAAGACATTGCTATAACATAGCCCTGCAAAGAAATGATCAATCTGACCCTTGTCCGATTGATGGATTAGACACCTGCGATGACCTTGCTGAAGAACGGGGTGAGCCGATTGAAGATCTTGTCTCAATTCTTTTGAATGATGAGAATGAGGAGCATGTGGTGAAGATCGACTCCAACCTGGGAGAAGAGGTATGGACACAGATCATCAATTTTCTATAAAAGAATGCGGATATTTTCGCTTAGGTTCCGACAGACATGCCAGAGATTGATGCAGAAGTCATGGAACACCGTCTAGCTGTTGATCCCAAACATCGACCGATGAAGAAAAAAATCTGAGGTCATGCATCGGAAAGGCAGAAAGCAATAGCTAAGGAAGTTGATAAACTCCTGAAAGCCGGGTTCATCAGAGAAGTCAACTACCCAAACTGGGTCTCCAACGTGGTTCTCGTCAAGAAGGCGAACGGTAAGTGGAGGATGTGTATAGACTTCAAAAAGCTAAACAAAACCTGCCCGAAGGACAGTTATCCTCTTTCCAGAATTGACCAATTAGTGGATGCAACCTCAGGCCATGAGCTTCTCACTTTCATGGATGCATTTTTCGGCTACAATCAAATCAGGATGGCATCAGAGGATGAAGAAAAAACTGCTTTTATTACTAACCGTAGTCTTTATTGTTACAGGGTCATGCCTTTTGGCTTCAAAAATGTAGGGGCGACCTATCAACGGCTGGTGAACAAGATCTTCAAAGAGCAGATCGACCGCAACATGGAGGTCTGCGTGGACGATATGCTTGTAAAAAGCAAATCCTCAATGAACCATGTTGCTGACCTTGAGGAGACCTTCAGCGCCCTCTGAAAATACAAGATGAAGCTGAACCCAGCCAAGTGCACTTTTGGAGTAACCTCAGAGAAATTCTTGGGCTTTATGGTATCGGGGCGCGGGATCGAAGCAAATTCGAAAAAAATTCGTGCCATCTAGGAAATGACCACCCCAAAGTCAATAAAGGAAGTCCAGCACCTCATTGGGAGAGTAGCAGCTTTGAATCGCTTCGTCTCAAGGTCGGCCAAACGATGCCTGCCTTTCTTTCAGACTCTCAAGCAGCCGAAGAACTTCTATTGGACCACTGAATGTTAGCAAGCATTCAAAGAATTAAAGAGCTATCTCGGCCACCTCCACTATTGGCAAAGTCCGAACCCGGAGAGGAGTTATTCTTGTACCTGACAGTCTCTCCTGTGGCTCTTGCAGCAGTTCTGATTAAGGAAGAAGCAAAAATTCAACGGCCGATCTACTACATAAGTCGAGTATTGAGAGACACTGAAATCAGATATACTAAGTTAGAGAAACTAACATACATCTTGTTGATTGCAGCTCGAAGGCTCCGATCTTACTTTCAAGGGCACACCATAACACTGCTCACTGATCAGCCGATTAAGACGATTCTGCATCGAGCGGATGCTTCTGGAAGGATAGCAAAATGGACAGTCGAGCTCACAAAATTTGACATCAACTATCGACCTTAGCCGGCGATAAAAGTCCAGATATTAGCAGACTTCATAGTGGAGTGCACTATTTCGAAAGAGGCCGAACTTAAACGAGGTGAAGCTGACAGTTAAGGACTTCAGTCGAACTCCCGTGAAGAAAGAACAAATCTCCCTGATGATTTTTGGGCCCTCTACATGGACGGTTCCTCCAACATGTCAGGCGCAGGCGCGGGCTTGATCTTGGTCAATCCAGAAGGAATTATCATGGAGTACGCACTACGCTTCGAATTTTCTGCGATAAATAACGGAGTAGAATATGAAGCTCTGATTGCAGGACCGAGGATCACCAAAGAGTTAGAAGTAGATCGACTTCAAGTCTACAGTGACTCCCAATTGGTGGTGGGACAAGTCAACGAAAATTATGAAGCTCGGGAGGACAGTATGGCCAAGTATCTCGAAAAGGTAAAAGAGATCATCCCTGCCTTCGGCAGCTTTGACATCAAGCAGATTCCAAGAGTAGAAAATACCAGGGACGACCTTCTCTCTAAGTTGGCTACACTAGCTCCGACTGAACTGCCCAAGAAAGTCTTCTTTGAAGTTCTGAAGTGCCCAAGTATAGAAAAATCGCAGCTTGTAATGGAGATCAATCAGGAACCCAGCTGGATTGACCCGCTGGTTGCATACCTCAAAGACGGGGTTCTTCCACATGATGTAAAAGAAGCTTGGAAGCTTAGGAACCAGACCTCTCGATACATCCTTGATGAAGGCAAGCTGTACAAGAGGTCGTACTCTCTGCCCCTCCTGAAATATCTTCAGCCTTCTGAAACCGACTTTGCCTTGTGGGAGGTACATGAAGGAGTCTGCGGAAGTCACCTGGGAGCCAGATCTTTATCCCACAAACTGCTTCGACAAGGTTATTACTGGCCTACAATATATCACGACTCCATTGAATATGTCAGAAAGTATGATCGGTGTCAGAGATATGCGAATATCCAAAGACAGCCCGCCTCTGAACTTACACCCTTGAGTGCCCCATGGCCGTTTGTACAATGGGGGATGGATATCCTCGGACCTTTTCTCATGGCATCCGGACAGCTGAAGTTCCTCCTGGTGGCAATTGACTACTTCACTAAGTGGGTCGAAGCTGAACCTTTGGCAAAAATCACAGAAGTTAAAGTGCAGGACTTCGTCTGGAAGTCAATTGTTTGTAGGTTTGGCTTATCCAGAACTCTCATTACTGATAATGAATGACAATTTGCTGGAGCAAGATTTGCTGAATTTTGTGAGGACTTAAACATCTTCCATAACTTCACGTCAGTAGCCCATCCACAGACAAACGGCGAAGCCGAGGTGACTAATAGGACTCTGTTGCAAGGAATCAAGGCGAGACTTGAACAAGCAAAGGAAACTTGGACAGACAAGCTTTATCATATGTTATGGGCATACCGAACTATCCAAAGATTGCCCACGGGGGAGACCCCCTTTGCCTTGGCCTTCAGAACAGAAGCTGTTATCCTGATTGAACTCAAGCTTCCGTCGGTGCGAGTTGTGGCATTCGACGAGTAGCGCAACTCACAGGATCTCAAGGCCAACCTCAACTTGTTAGAAGAAAAGTAGGAGGCAGCTCAAGTTCGGATAGCAGCCTACAAGCAGAAAGCAGCCCGCTACTACAACTCTCGGGTCAAGAGCAAAGCCTTCAGAGTGGGGGACTTAGTACTTCGGTGAGCCGCTGTTTCACAACCTTAGAACCAAGAAAAACTTGCTCCGAACTAGGAAGGCCCATATGTAGTCAAGGAGGTAGTCCGGCCTGGAACATACTATCTAAAAGAACTCGGAGGAGCAGACATTCTGCGATCATAGAATTTAGAAAATCTATGAATGTATTACCGATAACTTTGCCTTAAATAAAAGTTTCATATTCATATATCTTTTCTTTTGGCATGAGTTTATAACGATAGGGAGTAGCTTCTTCAGACAATTGAAATTAAGCGTGTCAAGAATAAGAGGAGAACCTCATCCTGACACAAATGAAGACCCGATTATTTAGAGACCGGATGGGGGGAGAGGCCCTTGCAACGGCCCTTATGCGCCCCCACAGCCATGTTAGGAACAGGAGGAGAACCTCGTCCTAACATGAGCAAAGTCGAAGGCCCGATTATTTAGAGATCGGATGGGGGGAGAGGCCCTTGCAACGGCTCTTATGCGCCCCCAAAGCCATGTTAGGAACAGGAGGAGAGCCTCGTCCTAATATGAGCAAAGTTGAAGGCCCGATTATTTAAAGATCGGATGGGAGGAGAGGCCCTTACAACGGCCCTTATGCGCCCCCACAGTCATGTTAGGAATAGGAGGAGAACCTCATCCTAACATAAGCAAAGTCGAAAGCCCATTTATTTAAAGATCAGATGGAGAGAGAAGCCCTTGCAACGACCTTTATGCGCCCCCACAGCCATGTTAGGAACAAGAGGAGAACCTCGTCCTAACATGAGCAAAGTCGAAGGTCCGATTATTTAGAGATCGGATGGGAGGAGAGGCCATTGCAACGGCCCTTATGCGCCTCCACAGCCCTGTTAGGAACAGGAGGAAAACCTCGTCCTAACGTGAGCTGAAATTGATTGTGTCGAAAACAGGAGGAGAACCTCGTCCTGACACAAACGAAGATCTGGTCGTTTCAGACCGGATGAGGGAAAGATCCCCCTCAACGGCTCCACTACATCTCTACAACCCCGTTAGGAGCAGAGGAAAAACCCTCACCCAAACATAAAAAAAAGGGAGAGAAAAAGGGAAAGCGATGGGCTACACCAGAGATAAGAAAAAAATGAACTACATCAAAGACACAAGGGACCTCGTCTCAATGAGGAAGGAGACTCTTGTCAAAAATTCTCAGTCCTTAAGGAGGAACCCAACACTGGCAGGAGAAAATAGACTTCCTTAAAGTAATGAGAAGTTCGGGCCCCAAGCTCGAACATCGGGAGAGAGCGTCAAACTCGAATGGCCTTGAAAAGACCTTCAATCATGAACAAAAAGAACGAATCAACACGGTAATGATCAGGAATCTTCAAACAACGTCGACATCGAATAAGATAGAAGATAAAAGAAGCTCAATAAACGATAACTTAATGCAAGAATGGACAAGATAATGAAAAAATTCCTTTTCATTTCATTAGTAAAGTGCACGTTACAAAGCCTTTGAAGGCCAAAAAAAAAAAAGAAACAATCAGAAAAGAAAAGAATACATAGAATAAAAGGTAAAAAAGCTCTAAGGAAGCTCGACTTCTTTAGACTTCGGACTCTCGATTTCAGCCATTGTCAGGGATTGTTTTAAGTTCTCAACTTCTTCTTTCACTTCCTTCTTTCTTAAAAGCATCTCCTGGTACATTTGGTGGAACCGTCGGCTTTCGCCCTCTGACTCCTGAAGCCTCCTCCTCAGAACTTCGAACTCCGCCTCGGCATCTTTGACCGTCTGCTGCTCGTAAGCCAGTTGGATTTTCAGTCGCTGCAGTTCGGCCTTCTCTTGCCTAAGGGCCATAGACAGTTCTTCTATGGTCTCCCTCAAGGAGCGGAGCTCGTCGGAGCCTTGTACCGAAATGGCCTAGACTCTCTCAGACAACTGCCTCTGAAGGTGGGCAACCTCGTCAGTCGCCGTCTTGAGCCTCCTTCGGTAGTCGTCTACTTGCCCGCACCAGCCGACTCAGTATGCATTGTAGTTCGCCTCGGCATCCTGCAGCTGCTTCTGAATGTCGAAGAATTTTTTCGATCAGTCTCGGTAATGGTCGGCCTGAGTTGTGAGCCAGGACGAGCTCCCTTCCAACTGATCGATCTTCTCCCATGCAGCCGCCAGCTCGACCTCAAGGGAGCTGATCTTGGAAGCCTGAGTCCAAGATCAGTCGCTGGCGCATTTTCAGAGTTCCTCAAGCTCCTTCACAAAGTCAGCCTTCCTCCGGGTGTAGTCCATGAAGCCCTTTTTGTGGAGGTCCCGAAAGCGAGTAGCCTCCATAGTGACTTTCGAATGGCTCTTCCTCAGTCGGTGAAGTTCGTCATCTAACTTCTTTGATTTCTTCGTTAGATGACGAACTTTTCTTCTCAGATCCCGGATCATCGACTTCAAAGGGATCCCCTGTGGCAGGGGAAGAGCTTCGGCAGGGCACTGTTGTTGGGAGACAAGAGCGTCACAACACAAATCAGTGTAAGAAAATAAAAGAGAAGAAAAAAGATGCAGAGTAAGAAAAATGAGCTCTCTGTAAAGAAGAATCTGATTTTATTGATTAAATAGTTCTTAAGTACAAGAGAACGAAGAAAAGTCGCAACAAAAAAAAAATACAAAATTAGAGGTTTCGGACCTCTGGGGCAGAAGTGGGGGAGCTCGGCGCCGCCGGAAGGTCGGCCGCGGCAGCCGCGACAGTCGAAGAAGTCCCGACTGGAGGAAGACCGGCAGCGGCTTCAGAAGGTCCGGCTTCATCATCGGACGTCTCATCCAGGAAGCCAAGGTCCAGCTCGAAAAACTTTCCGATCACCTTCTCCTGACAGAGCTCGAAACCCTTGATGAAGGCAGTCTGGCCGAACTGGACCTTCAGATCCCTTATCTCGGAGGAGGTTTTGAACTCCTCCACTGCCCGGACCATTGCCTACGAGATCAGGGTCGGGATCTGCGCCTTCAACTCGGAGACCTCGGCCTCGGCCTTCTTTCTTTCCTCCTCCAAGGTGGCTCTCAAATCTACCGAGGTTTGTCCCTCCTTCTGCAGCGCCTCTTGGAGACTCGCGACTTCGACGATCTTCTCCTTGAGGCGGGCGGCCTCGGCCAGGCGACCTTCCTCCGCCTGGGCCGCTTCCTTCTTAGCGTTGTTCATTGCCTTGATGTTGGCGATGAACTGGTGTCCAATCTGCAAGAGCAGCTAGGGAGTCAATATAAAAGCTAAGGAATAAGCTAAGTAAAGAAGCGAGAAGAAGAAAGAAGTAAATTGACCAACCTCGAGAAAGGACCCCAGAGAGTCCCAGACCCTCTGCTCAGGATCGACGTGGACGATCCTGTGGACGACCTCGGGTAGGATGCACCCGTCGATCAATCTCTTTATTAAATCTTTATTGTTGAAGGGATTTTCTCCCGAATCTTCTTCGGAGCCATCGGCCCCCTCGATGGCAGCCCTGCTGCTGCGGCTCTTGCGGGCCAACGTCTTCTTCCTCCTCCTCCTTTCGGCCCCCGGTGCCTCCTCGGGACGAGCCTCTGAAGCAGAAACCTCGGTCGGAGGGCTTCTTGAAGAGGTTCGGGAGACTGCGAGCTCGATGTCGGAGGGGGCATCGACGACAATGGCCGCCTGGGCAGGCGCGGTCGAGCTAGTCTCCTCTACCCTTGCCCTCTTCGCTGCCCCCGAGGATGCGGCGCCTTTCCTTTTATGGGTCTTGAGATCCTTGGCCAGCATTCGAGCTGCGTCTGCATCCATATCTGCAATGAAGGAAGATCAGCACAGCTTAAAAAAAGTACAAGAAGAAGGGAAAAGCAGCGAATGACAAAAAAAAAAAAATACCAGCAGGGTTGAGAGGGCTTAGGCCGACGTTAAACAAAAGTTGCTCCTTCAGAAGGTCGGAGAGGAGAGGAGCTGGATAAGCCTCGAGCTTGTTGGAGGCTTCAAGGTCATCCCTTCCCAGGCTAGAAGCTCAACGGACAGAGTCCCTCAGGGAGTCCCAAGGGGGCAACCCCAGCTCTAAGGTCGGGCATCAGACATAGAAGTACCTCTCCTTCCAATTGTGGATAGAAGAGGGGGCACCCTTCAGCAACCCTTTTCTATCGAACTGGGGGGAGAAGTACCACCAGTTCTTGGCCGAAGGGTGATGCTTGAAGGTATAGAAATTCCTAAACAAAGAAAAGATTGGCCAAACTTCAGCTAAACTACAGAGGGAAAGAAATCCTATTAGAAACCTAAAGGAGTTCGGCGCTACAGAAACTAGAGAAATATTCAAAAAACGAAAAAGAGTGACGACAAAAGGGGGAAGTGAAAGTCGAAGCCCGGCGTGGAAAGCTTCCTGATACAAGCAGAAGCGGCCAGGAGGAGGGGCACTAGCCCGATCAGTGGGCCCAGGAAGCTCAAACTCATACTCCGGAGGAACCCCGTACTGAATCTTGATCAGCGAGAATTCATCCGAAGTCAGAGTGCTAGGAATGGTGTCTGGTACAAAGATCGGATGAGGTTCATCTACAGAACTAGGATTTTGTGGGACTGGGACGGATGAACTCCTAGAACTACTAGAGAAGGAAGTGTTGGAGGACATTATGAATCAAGCGAAAATCCTAAAAAATTCCAAAAAAAGGGAAAAAATAAGAAACAAGGCGCTCGTAGAAAACCGAAAAGGCGGAATGCAAAGGAGGAAAAATGAAACAATAGCAAGAAAAAAAAGGGAGGTTCTGGAACTAACCTAAGCTGGTCCGAGAGATGCAGAGATGCAGTGATGGGGGTTGATCCGAAGAACACCTAAGGCCGAGAGGGACGCTGGAGGAGGATAAAACTCTCGGGAAGAAGAAGGGACCGAAGAAACTCTCAGGCAAAGTGAAATCCTTGAAGGAGGGGGGCGGGTTTAAATAGACAACATGGTTCGACGCAATAATGATTATAGATCTCCTCTGGCCGATCTACAATCGTCGCGTGTTCCACTCACCATGGCAGGCGGCTGAAGGCAGCTGACAACTGACAGAATCATTATTGTGCCGTACCTGGAGTAATGCTTCAGCAAAAATTTTGAAAAAATCTTTTTGAATCACCTCGATTTGAAAAGACTCCAGCACCAGTGTGCCAAACGCCAAAATATCTAGAAACAATCGAATACGGAAATCGAGGGAGGTAACTTCGATTGTGAAAATTTCTCTGTACTTCCTTCATTCAAAATCTGAACTCGAAAGTAGGGGGACTGGTGTTGGATATTGTTGGGTATAAAATAATCCCAACCGAAGTTCGTAAGAGGCCGATCCTCTCGGGGCTCTTCCGGCTTCCGATCTTGTGCGGTGTCTTTCTGAACTCCTCCGACTGTCCGAGCTTCCATAATACCATCCAGACTCTCCCAGTAGTCGACCTTCCACAATGTCCTTCAGGTTCCTCCAATGGACGAACTTCTATCATGCCATCCGGACTTCTACAATAATGAGTTCCTCCATTCATCTACCGGACTGCTCCAAATACTCTCTAGGCTTCACTATCAGCCAATTTTCTACAGTGATCGACTAGTCTTTGAATCTCTTCCAGACTTCTTTCGGCCATGATCGACTTTACTCCGAACTTCTTTCAGACTTCGTCAATGACCGAGCTTCTCCAGCAGCAGGACTTCTACAGTAATCAGACTCCATCCAAGTTTCTACGGTGGTTGACCACCTTTCGAATTTCATCCGAGCTCCTACAAGAGCCGGACTTCATCTGAACTTCTACAGCGGATGGATCCCAGATAAACTTCTACAACGGACGGGTTCCACGGCAATCGGTGTTCGTCCGAACTTCTACAGCAAGCGGCCTCCTTCCGAACTCCTGCAAGAATCGGACTACGTCTGAACTTCTACAATAGAATTGAATTCAAGACTCCTCCAGCGGACGAACTTCCACAATGCCTTCCGAATTCCACTATCGGTCGACCTTCTGCTGGATTCCTCGTGAAACCGGATCTCTCCAGCGGACAGTCTTCAGACGAGCTTCTACATCAGACAAATTCCAGACGGAATCCTCTAGCAATCAGACTCCTGTCGGACTTCTCTAATAGAAAGTCTCCTTTCGAGCTTCTACAGCAGATGACTTCTACCTGCAGCATCAGTGCTCAAGGCACCCGACAACAGTGGACTCGTCAACAACCTCGAAAACATCCGAGCTTCTCTTAGATTGCTGAGATAGAGAGCCATTCCGCTCCATCAGACATCCCAGCCGAGCTTCAGCCGTCCAGTCCGAACTTTCTGGCAAGTCACGACAGTCCGAACTCCACGCGGCCCCACCACTCTCTGGTAAGTCACGACAACGGACACCACTCCACTCTCTGTAACAGATTCCACGCGGTCCCACCACTCTCTGACAAGTCACGACAATGGACACCACTTCACTCTCCGTAACAAACTCCACGTGTCTCTGAACGGCCCACAACCAGGCAGTTACGGACATCACTGTCAAGCGGTTATGCTCCTCCATCTATAAAAGAGATCCTCCCAGATACGTTCTCCTCTAAGCTCTAAACTCTATCTCGAAACTCTGCTAAAATTTCATTCGAATGCTCTATTTCTGTTGAAGCAGAGTACTGACTTGAGCATCGGAGGATCTTGTCGGAGCACCTCCAACTCCGGTTTAGACTTTTCTTGCAGGTCCCGACGGCAGTCGCGATCTCCTCGACTCCAGCTTCTCCGACATCGGTGGAATTCTGTACCAACATCGGTATTATAAAAATTTAAAAAAAAATATCAATATTTCTTGGATATCTTCATCATCATCAATTGAAACTAAGATATATTTACTCTTCATTAACTGTCCTGATAAATTAAGAGATCTCCATCTCAATTTAATTTCATATTTTTCTCTATCTATAGGAATACCACTATATAGATAGTTCAATAACTCTTAACGTGATAATGATGAAGGCAACCTAATCATTCAGCTTACAGACTGACTGTACTGCACACTATTTTTATCATTTTTTATTGTGCTATCATAATACAATAGTAGATGAATCCAAGCACTGGTCATTTTCTCAAAAAATTCTATGACAATATCAAAATCAAAATATTTAGTATTAATAATTATTTTAATATAATGGCTTACATAATAAATGCATCCTATCATCAACTAATAGGTAAAGATAGGTCATATCCCATTCAGAAATTATATTAATTCTATAGATAATTATAGTAATCAAACGATACGTAATAAGAATAAAAAAAAAAATTCGACAGTATTTTCTCTTAGTTTTTCCCATACAGCTGAAGATGTGTGGGGAGAACTAAAGAAAAATGCTGTTCAAATTTTTTTTTGAATCTTCTGTATATCGTTTGATTACTATAATTAGCTATAGAATTGATTATAATTTTTAAACTATCCAAACTGGATAGTCAATTGATCAATGTATATAATTCTCCCATCCGTATAAAAATATATAAATGTACGGATGTCATAGAATATGTATATTAATCAAGAGATAGATTTATGATTTTATGCAATGTAATATATTTAAATTTTTTAAATTAACCATCTACCACATTATCGAGTAGCATTGCAAATGGCTCGGACTGTATCGGGCACTATCCCTAATCGAGTCTGGTCCAAAAATTCTTTTCGAACTTCAAATTAGGCTTAGGCCCGACGATTTTAGAAAAAATCATATCCAGATCTATTTTCAATAATATAACAAATAACATTAACACATTAACAGATACATTAAATTAACAAGTACATTAGTTGAAAAGAAGAGATGATGAAAAGAGCCCAAGAGGAGAGAGAGAGAAGGAAGAGGTGCGTGGGGTGGGGGGTGGGTTTGGGCAGCGGGGGAGGGGCGTTGGATGGGAAGACAGGGCCATGGGGTGGGAGGGGTGCGATGTTGGATTGGAGGGGAAGGGGGCGTCAGGCGGGGAGGAGGGGGGCGGCCCAGTGGGCAGGTGGGCAGGGAGAGAGAGAAGGAAGAAAGGGCCCAATGGGGGGGAGGGAGAGAGAAGGAAGAGGGGTGTGGGGCGGGGGGCGGTCGGATGGGAGGAGGAGGGAGCGTCGGGTGGCCGGCCGGTCGGACAGAGGAAGAGAGAAGGAAGAGAGGGCCAGTGCAGGGGGGTTGGCACGGGGGAGGAAGAGGAGAAGAGGGGGAGGGGAGAGAGAAGGAAGAGGGGCGGGGGGGGAGGGGGGCATTGGATGGGAGGGGGAGTGGACATTGGACGGGCGACCAGCAGGGCAGAGGGAGAGAGAAGGAAAAGAGGGCCGTTGGGGGGGGGTGGGGGAGGAAGAGGGGGAGAGAGAAGGAAGAGAGGGCCATGGGGGGAAGAGGGGGAGGGCACGGTGGCTTACCGGAAGAGATCGGCGTTGTCGGAAAGAAGGAGGCGGCATGGGAAGAAGGAGCACTATATATATATAACGATATAAACGTCATTTTGAATAGTATTTTTATAAGCATCATTCAGAATGGTATTTTTAAAAATATCATTTTGGATGGTATTTTTGTACTAAATTTTTTCCACGGTTCCATGTAGGCTGGGGTGCTTACTGACTAGATCGAATAAACGCCATTTAGAATGATATTTTCTCAATAGAAAATATCATTTCAAATTGTATTTTTTTCTTTTGCATTAGTTGCATAAAAAGTTAAAATCTGCATCAAATGAGCAAAAAAGTTTTTTTAAAAAAATCAGTATGGTAAATGACTCAGGTTTGGACAGCCGACCAGCGGGGCATAGAATATGGCTAGGATTTTGTGTTGGATATTTATAAGAAAGGTTCCAAAATATTTAAATATATTATTAATTAACTTAAAAATAAAAAATAATTTTATTAAAAAAATAAAGTCAATTATATTTATTGAATAATACATAAAAAAATTGAATTTTTAAGATAAATTTTAGAATCCATGTAGGAATATTTAAATTCATTATATGATCTTAAAAAAACATCCAAAGATCAGTACAAATAAAGTTTAGGACCTATATTCAAATGTATAGAAATATTTAAATTTATCATATATGATCCGAAAAATATCCAAATATCAACATAAATAAAGTTGATAGTTTCTATTATATAAATTTACAATATATATACAGACACACATACATGCATACATATACATACATACTTGGCTTAGAAAATTAATGTTTGGAAAAATAATGTTAAAATTATGGATTATATTTATTGATTGATTTTAAGGTTTAATATTTAATAATAAATAATCTATTTATGGGCTTGGGTCGGTTCCAGATATATTGGGCTGGATCAGTTTAATATTATACTAGAGATTGGGCTCAAAAAAAATCAATGACTAAAGTTGGATTAAAATATGAAGTTTGTTTATTTTTTTGAATTAGGTTTGGTATATTGTTGGTTCAACTAGGATTGGTTTAGAGTTGGGTTGGTAATATTTCAAGTATTTGATGATATTTCATTATGTCCATACACAAAAAAATTTAAATTATTTAATAATTTTTTAGGAGGTAAAATTTAATTATAGGAGAAGTTTAAAATCAATTGATATTAGGGATGGCAATATATCAAATATGGATCGGATCGGCCAATATCTATACTTACTTCGTAATTAAAAACCACATGTCTATATCCGCCCCAAATCCACCTCAGGTCGGGTCGTGTTAAGTAGAGATTTAGATCGGATAGATATGCCAAGTTATGAAACTTATTATATAAATATTATAAAATAATTATAATTTTGAAAAAAAAATTTAGATTAAATTTATTTTAGGTCAGATTTGGGGCGGGGCATACTATTATCCATGCTCATCCCGAATCCGTTTCAGATATTTTTTTTTCTAGAATCCATATCAACCTTAGATTCTAATTGGATTGAATAAAATTCATCCCATTCTGATCGAACCAGGTTAGATACTCGATGGGCCAGCTACAATTACCATTTCCATTTGGCATCTTCTATAGCTAGTGACATAAAATATGTTATAATTGCAAAGCTGTAGTAAACATTTATAATAATATTTTTTGTGTAATCAATACGATAAAAATAATCATCCCCTATACCATGGTAAAATTTCAATACATTTTTTAATGCCATAGTTTATTTACTAAAAATAAATATATTTCTATTAAAAAACTTTAATATATCTATTGTCTCAAGATATAAATTAAGCTA
The DNA here is from genome assembly GCF_000442705.2 of Elaeis guineensis. NCBI lineage: Eukaryota > Viridiplantae > Streptophyta > Magnoliopsida > Arecales > Arecaceae > Elaeis > Elaeis guineensis. Next base: position 33,389,609 of record NC_025997.2, on the reverse strand, counting down.
TTGATGAAATAGGGACAATGATCTTTATAATTTTTAGAAAATTAGCTAAGCAACTATTTAGTGTCCCGGTGCTTTATCTTGTAATAGACACAAAATATGATAGGTTTAGTCTACCGGTCTTTGTAAGAAATATCTTTAATGGCATTTACGTATTTCAAATTATATAAGATTTACAGAGTTTCAACAGGAGCATGTATGATTTTAAGATCACCCAACATATTTTGAGTAAGTGAATTTGGACTTAATAATTGTCAAAAAATTCAGACTCCGAATCTTCTTTATCTCAGATTCAACAAAAATTTATTATTTCAACTATTAAAAATCTGATTCATACCAAATTTTTCAAAAAAAATCCTCCTAAAATATTGCCGAAGAAACCGGTAACATACCTAAATTATTAATTTTTTTTTATTAAAGATAATTTAATTTTAAATACTATAACTTATTTTTTTCAATTATTTTGATTCATATGTTTCTATAGACCCTTCTAAGATCAGTAGTACTTTAAGAAATATTTTGATATTCATATTTCCAATTTAAATTTGAAGAGGCAATGAAACATGAAGATTAGCATAAATGTTAGTTTCTTAGTTACTAAAAATATTATATATTATATGATATAAAAAATTTATATGTTAATAAAATATTTATAATTTTTCTTTAGACTTCAACTAAATCCCATCATGAAGCGTAGGTTACACACTCGTATAATATAATACATAGAGACAGGTTGGGGGGCACGTGTGTGGCGCACTGGGAGAGCCGGTGGTGTTTTCCGAGGTCAATAATGGGATGCTCACAAATATCAGTGTAGGCTGGGCTAAAATTTAGCCTGTGGGTGGCCTAAATTTTTTTGTGCAGATCTAAAAATGTTTGCTCAAGGTCGGGCCAATTTTGTTGAGGTCTGCCTACTGTTCAGGTTATATCTTTTGATCTTATCAACCGTCGGATCGTATTTTGTGAAGCTTTTAAAGCACAACAAACTTTTTGCTTCCATCCACTGCAAGTCATGAAGCTAAACTTATGCTTTGAAAGATGTATAAAGCAAGATCCAACAATTAATGTGCTATAAAATAATCAATCATACAAACCGATCTTCTAACAAAGAGGAGAAAAAGTCTACGATAAATTTGTTTGCATATTTTTCTTTTTTTTATTCCCCCCACCTCTATCCACATGTGATCTAATCACTGCACGTAATAATTGAATAATTATATGATATTTATCTAAACTATTCAAATATTTTTAAAATTTATTTATTTTTATTTTTTTAGCATTTTACGTATGCATGACGATGACGTCTGAATAAAAAAAAAAAGAGATTAAAAAAAAAAGAAGAGGGGGGGAGGGTGGAGTCCTCCATGTGCGCCAATCACCGTCCGTTATGCGAATGGGCTTATCATAAATTTTCTCTAAAAAAGATACTATATTCGATTCAATGGGAAGCACGCTCATGAGTAGATTTTGAATTCTATTTAGAGTGAGGCATACGATGAGTGATTTGAAGGATTGTAGATGCAGTTAGGATTAGTCTGTGAAAAAAAGTGAGTAGAGAGAGAGTTGATAATTTGGTTTTGTGTTTTGTTTCTCGCAAGTAGTAGCTACATCAACTATAGAGATAAAAATTAAAAATTGAAAGTGCAAGAAATAGAGCTGCGTGAACTGGGGATCGAAGATTGGCACATTTCAAATCCAATGTATAAAAATTGAGTCAAATCGGTTACTATTTGTACCTGATTAGATTGAATTTATGATTTATTTTAAATTATTGAACTTTTCAAATCAATTTTTTCAAATACAAGTCATAAGAAGCATGTATGAACTGATCCTTTAATTATATTGTAAAGGTATCATGCAACAATATTACAACTAAACAGCATACAGACGTTGTTAGCAGCCCATTTAACAAGAGATTTGATAGTCAAACAAATATAGAACATAATCAATGATAATATTTGATGATCACTCACATAAATATTTTTGATGTAAACTCTTGTACCTGTTAAAATTTAAGGATGTTTTTAAATCTTTTCTGAACATTATGTTACTCGTGTAATGGCCATTAATATCCCCGAATATCAAGGTGAAGATCGTTTCATGGCGCAAAAACAACCAGTATGATGAGGTAAACCAGAATTTAAGTTGGATTTGGCATCTCAAGACTACTCTTTCAGTTAGATGTTTTGGTGGAAAGTGCGTTGGGGTCATCTTCCATGCAAAACCGTTCTTCACCCATTAGGCATGCTCCGGCACCAAGCCACTACTCGCGAGCTTTGCCAACTTAACATCGAAGACATTGACCGTTGCCTTCACACGTGCCTTCGACCTCTAGAAGTCTGGAGCTGAATTAAAAGGAAATACCTAGAGACTCTTCCATTCAAATTCAAATGTGAGTAGGAGCTTATTGATATTTCATCAAATCGGGTGGTCACTGAACATTATAAAAGACTCGTCATTTGGAATTCTGCTAAAAAAACCTCTTCAAAATCTTCAGCTTCATTTGTGCCAAAGTCAAAGCTTCAAGCAGCCTAGATGCGATTAACTATTGCATTCACTAACTTGGGCTTAAATGAATCTTGAAGGTGATTCCCTAATGGTTACCTTTTTTTAAATGGAATTCGATGGTACTTCCAAGTCGAACAGCAATCAACCGCCTCTACTGTAACTTTATCCACTGTTGGCTAATATTTTTCATTACACATTAACCTTACAATGCTTTATCATCTCTATAACGCCTCCAACCCAAGTTCACGAGCGGGTAAGAATGGCAACAGATAGGGTACCCGCAAAAGATGCCCTATCCATAACCGAACCCATCTAAAATCTTACTACCCAAATCTGATTATAAAATTAATAAAAAATCCCAAACCAATCCTATTTAAAATTTATATACCCTTGGTACCCAATTCTGCCTGATCCTGTAAATATCAGATAATATTAAAATCTAGAAGCAGTGATTGCTATGGATCATCAAGACAATAAATCAAAAAAAAGAAGGCAATGCTTCAATGCCTATGGACGCGATGGATTCCTTTTTGACCGAACAAGAAATAAATATCAAATATCTAAAGAAAAAAATGAAAAATGAAAGATTTCTGTTAGCATGGATCATAATAAATACATATTTGTAAGATAGAACGATGGAAATATGTTAGACAAACTCACTTAATCTATAGATTTGATTTATATTCATATTATCATGAGAATAGAACTCCATGAATCGAAACTTTTGTAGTTGAAGAAGAATCCTTTCGATCGAAAATCTCCAAACCCTATAAAATATCATGCTTCTACCAAGATTAAGCTCTCAAAACCTCAAGAGAGCAACTCACACTACCACAACTCGCACAAAATCCCGTATGCTCAAGAAAAAACCCCAGCCAGAACCTAAGAAATCCCTCCAATCTCCCTCAGGTGCTGTCCTTCCCCATAGATCTCCCAAAAAAAGAACAAAATAGAAAAAAAAATAAAAAGAAAAAAAATGATCAATCTATGTGGGAAAAAGGTCCTACGTTTTAATTTTTTCCATCTTTCCTTTGATTTCATTGATTTTTGTATGTTTTCCCTCGATATTTCCTGTGTTTTCCATCCTCAACAAACTCAAACAGGTGGGAGGCTTGGAGCGGCAGAATAGAATTTGGAGCCTATGATGATGTTTAGGGTTTTGTGTTGGTATTTAAATATAAACTAAGGTATTGTAGCAACCAATATAATAAAGGACCTGAATTATGCATTATTGGTTAATCTTAATTATATACCATAAACTATCTCAAATCAAAATTCAATTTTTAAATTTTGAATTCAAATTGTGTAATCCTTTCTTTATTTTTTTTCTACTTTTCTCCAATCAAATTCAAATTCAAATTTTGAATTTGAATGGAGAAAAGTAGAAGAAAAATAAAGAAAGGATTACAGCGACAATTTGAATTCAAAAAATTGAATTTTGAATTGAGATATTTTATGGTATGTTATTAGATAAATAAAATTTATTTTCATGATTAGTGATGGAAGACAAACCAACATGAGATGTACACAAACCTTATCCGTTGCCAACTTGAACACTATCAAAACCAATATTTGGATAAAATAGATAACTTATTGTGATCAGTGGTGATATGGTGAGTAGCACCAGTGTTAGAATACCAAGTATTCATATGATGATAGCAATCGATGGCAATGTATCCAATCATATTGCAAATTTGATAGGTTGGTCGAATAGATTGTGAAGAGCAACCATGTGAAGAAAAAAAAAATGAACATGCTCATTAGGAGATGGTAAGATGCCATCACTTGAGGGTTAATTGGGTCGTCAGCTATTATTATGATGCCAATTATTCTCACGGTAAGTAGAACCATGACCTCAATTGAATGCTTTTATAGGTCATGAGGTAATAAATGCAGTTGTAGATTGTATGGAGGCATCTTTTATTAGACTAATTTTCTAACAGATTAATAAAGTATGTAGTTCTTCAAGGAGGACATCTTTCTAACGATCCACGCATAGCTAACTTGTCAGTAAGAACTGTGAATTACGGGAGATAATCTTGCATAGAGGATGATTCCTTTTTAATATGATGAAGTTACTATTTCATATTCATGATATATGAGAAGGAGCAAGGGATGCAAAGCAATGAAAAAGAGCATCCCAAGCTTGCTTGACTAAGATGACTCCAACTATATAAGGAATAGTTGAATATAATAATATAGCATTGATCTAAGAAAGGAGCATCAGATCATATTCATATCATGAAGCATAGGTTGGATGTGTTGGAGAAGGTGGTGGAAGCGAGCCATTAATGAAGGGCATAAGCTTATGTCCCCATAAAATTGATTCAAATAAAGACTTTCAAAGAAGATAGTTATTGTCATCAAGCTTGATTAGGATTAGATTTGAGATATTGGAGATAGAAAAATGCCATCAAGTTTGACTAGGATTAGATTTAAGATATTGGAGATGACCGGGGAGATAGTAAGAGAGGATTCGAGTTTGGATGAATAAGTTCCAACTCCTAGATGCTTGCTTAAGTCCATAAATAGACCTACTCAGCTTGCACACTTTCGACTCATCTATAGATGTGAGCCTTTCAGAATGTATCATATACATCTCTTCTTCCGACTCTCCACTAAGAAAAGCAGTTTTGACATCTATTTGTTAGATTTTATAATCTAAGTGCGCAGCGATAGCAAGTATAATCCGGATGGACTTAAGTATTGCCACAGGAGAGAACGTCTCATCATAGTTAATACCATAACACTGACGGTAACTTTTGACAATTAGACAGACTTTATAGGTCTCTACCTTCCCATCCACTCCTCTTTTTCTCTTGAAAATCTATTTACACCCTATAAATTTTATCCCTTTAGACGGATCAACTAGTGTCTATACACCATTGATCTCCATAGACTCCATTTCAGACTCATGATCTCAAGCCATTTTTGAGAGTTGGGCCTTTGCATGACTTTCATATAGGTGATCGGATCCTCATCGTTCTCATCAAGTTCGATGGGATCACCATCCTGGATAAAAAATTATAGTTTATGTCCGACTGACGTGGTACTCTACCAGATCTCTTTAATGGCGCCTCTACTAGCTCCGAATTTAATTCTCTAATTAAATCTAATTCTGTATGTGTTGGTCCTTCTATCTCTTGAACTTCATCAAGTTCAATTTTACAGACATTAGCTCCTTCTCCAAGAAACTTTTTTTTCAAAAGGACTGTCCTACTGCTAATAAATATCTTTTACTCTGCAGTGAAATAGAAGTAGTATCCTTTAATTTTCTTTGGATACCCTATGAACAAGCATTTATCGGACTTAGGTCTAAATTTATCTGTCTTTAAATGCTTGACATAAGCCGGACATCTCCAGACCCTAAGATGTGAGAGCATCGGCTTACGTCCAGTCCATATCTCATACGAAATTTTATCGACAGACTTGTTTGGCATCTTATTCAAAATGTATTAAGCAGTTTCTAGAGCATATCCTCAAAAAGAGATTGGCAGACTCATAAAGCCTATCATGGATCGGATCATGTCTAATAATGTTCGATTTCTCCTTTCAAACATTCCATTATATTGTGGTGTTTCAAGAGGGATCTACTATGAGAGAATCTCATTCTCTTTCAGATATATCAGAAAGTCACTGATGAGGTATTCACCTTCTTGATCTGACCGAAGAGTCTTAATATTCTTTCCAATGTATTTCTCTACTTCAGTACGGAATCGTTTGAACATTTCAAATGATTTTGACTTATACTTCATAAAATAGACATACTCATACCTCGATAGGTCGTCTATAAACATAATGAAGTAGTAGTATCCTCCTCTAGCACTACTATTCATAGGTCCGTATACATCAGTATATATTAGACTTAGGACATCGTTGGCTCTTTTACCTTTTTCTTTAAAAGGTGACTGAGTCATCTTATTAAGTAGATAGGATTTGTAGGTTGGTAATGATTTACAATCATCTATTTCAAGGACACGTTCCTTGATCAACCTATCAATCCTACTCTTGTTCACATGATCAAGTCTACAATGCCAAAGATAGGATTCACTGATATTATCTATTTTAGGATATTTACTGGATGTGTACATTACACTAACAGGCTATGATATTATGTATATGCTATATTTTAATTGTCCTCGCATAATTGCATATCATTCATAATGATATCATAAAAATCATCTTTTATTATAAATTTGAAACCATGTTTGGCCAAAAGGCCTATAGAGATGACATTCATAAAAAAAGAAGGACAATAATGATAATCATCTAATATGACACTACTAGATTCGAAGATAAGCTACAAAGTTCTCAAGGTCAGAACTGAAATAAATCTTTTATCTCTAATGTTCAGGAACTGCTCGTCCTCTCAAAACTTCCTACTTACCTGCAGTCCCTGCAATGAATTGCATATATTAATTGAACTTCTGATATCCAATACCTAGATAGTAGTATCACAAACAAAAAAATTATAAGGAGTTGATAAGTATCTTATGAAGCAACCGTTTGCTTTTTTTTCTTGTTCTTAAGCCTGTTTGGATCAAGGATACTATGTAAACAGGATAATTCCTCTTCTAATGACCCAGCGTCTTACAAAAGAAGTATTCTGTCTGGCTCTTGTCAACTTTTGATGATTTATTCTGCTCAGGATCGACGGCATGAAATTTCTGCACCTTCTTCTTTCCTCTCTTAGAGGATCGACGACTTACAGATAAACCTCTCACTAAATTCATCGACTCTTTCTAGAGCTGGTGGTCCTTCTAAAAAATCTATAGTAATACTAGCAAACCATGGTAGTGCACTGCAGGCTTCGTAATTCTGTAATGATTGAGAAAGGATAGATAGAATTTTGATAGCGAGTTGAGGATTGCATCCTTGCCTAATGTTTATGCAATGAAAAGTCAAGTTTGCTCAGACATTCAATCTGCTCAATCATGTATAGTACATGATCAGTGACTGAAGCTCTCTCTCGTATACGGACATTGAACACTACACAGGAGGTTTTGTATCTCTCCGTATCCTTAGGGATGCCGAAGGACTCATTCAACATTTGAATGATCTGCTCTGGTTGTGTGTCTTCGAACTTACGGCTAAGCTCGTCGTTCATAGCTGCCCTCATCATACAATACACAGTCGTTCAGTCATTGAGCCACTTCACGTAAGTATCTTTCGTGGTACGAGGAGCGTTGGCAGCAGGTTTTTCAGGTGCATCATCCGTAAGGATGTATAAAATCTTCTCATGCTCCAAAACGATCTTCAACTTTTGATATCAGCTATTAAAGTTGGGTCCGATGAGCTTGTCGCTATCTAACAGCATACGGAAGGATAGTATGTTGGCTATAACTGAAAGAAAAAATAAAAATCTATTAGTATATAAATTATCTTTTAATCCCACATAATTTTGACATTGTTGGAATAGAAATTTTTGATATGAGAACATAAACTGGATTTGGATAAGGAAGACAGTAAATAAAAAGATAGCTAAAAATCCCACTTGATTTTTTGAGATTTTTTTGAGTATGTATTGAATATATATAGCATGTATATGTGAAAATAAGGAAAATAATACAGTAACAATTCAAATTCAAAATTTGAATTTAAATGGAGAAAAAGTAGAAGAAAAATAAGAAAAGGATTATAACAATAATTTGAATTCAAAATTTAAAAATTAAATTTTGAATTGAGATAATTTATAGTATGTTATTAAATCTAGTGGTTTGATAATTGAACAATTTAGAGTTCAAATCATTCCATTATCTAATTATATACACTTTTTGTTAAAATTTATAGAATATATATAATCACCTACAAAATCTCATAAAATATATATAATCATGTACAAAACCTTGGTTTCTTCCAACATCTCAAAAAATATTGATATATCAACTAAAATATTTCTTGAATATCTCTTGGAGTGCAATATTATATGTGATTTCAATAAAAAATCACATATGCCAGAAACCTAATTTAATAAGAAAAGTCACACTAAATATATTCTAACTAATCATCAAAATTGTCTTAAACGAGCATGCCTGTTGCATGAGTTACTTAGAAGAAATTAAAAATGTCATTTCTAAACTTGAATATTATGGGTCACATTTGTAGTATAGACTTTGGCCTTTTTATCATTATAGACCACCTTTAAACTGAAGACTCGGTCCAAGTAAAATAACTTAGCTAATCTAATTTGATCTAGCTGAATTATTCTTGGGTTAAAAAAATTGGATTAGAATTGGCTCCAGTTTAAGAAAATATGACTTAGCGAAGCCAATTTGTGTTTGGATTTGAAATTTCTGGACAGTGGTCAGATTCCAATTTGATTATTTAATTTAATTAATGTATTGAAATAAGCTAAAGTTGGGTACTATGATGGTTAGCACTTAGAAAAGCTTGGTTTCTTCTCACTGACATCAATCTAAATTACATCTGTACAGGAGGCATTGCAAGTTTGAGTCAAAAGGAGAACACATTTTTTTCTTTTTTTTTTCATTAACATTTAATTTAGGAGGGTACAGTTTCTCCCCTACCCGTTTATATATAGATATGTATAAACATACACATACATACATATACATATAGGTACATACATACACATAACATATATAATATATCTACACACACACACACACACACACACACACACATATATATATATATATATATATATATATATATATATATATATGTGTGTGTGTGTGTGTGTGTGCGCGCGCGCGTATGAATTGAATATCTCCATATTTAGAGAGGATTTGATGGATATGTGATGGATCCATGTGGGGTGGAGCCCAGCTCAAACAATAAATCCCATGCTTTTCAGCACTAATTCTTTTGAAGATTGTTCTTTCTTTCTAGCTTTTGAATTTTCAGCTTTCCTTCTCATTCCATCATCATACAAAATATTTTGCTTCTCAAGAAAAAAATCAGATTTACTTTTGTTGCAGCCAATCTCCTGTTGCACCCATTATCGAAGAAAAACACCTGCAAAAGAAGTCCACACTGATCGAAATTATGCTCAGTAGAGACTCTCCGATGTCTGAGTCAGTGGAGAGTGGTGAACAGCAGATAAAGTTTTCAGAGAGACAGAGTATCAGTCCAAAAGTATCTTACCAAATATTGTTCATTTACCTCCTTTTATAGATGAGTTGTTGGTAACCGTTTGTGACAGTTAGATACATGGATCCCGTTTATTTCAGTGCTACGTGATCATGGGATGAATGGTTATACCTACCACTGATTATGTTGTGGCCATTATGCACTTTTTGCACTGATGGTTTCTGATATACCGACTGTATGTCGGCAGTCTAAATGTGTCGACTGTATGTCGGTAATTATAAAAGTCCGAATGATCATCGATCGATAACTCTAATATGTCGATGGTCATTTACTGATATACCGATGGTCATCAGTTTGAAGTCGGTTAAGTCGTTATAATTGAAATATTTATCAAAGAGATTAAGAATAGCCGACTGTTGGTCGGCCTATCGATTGATAGTCGACGGTCTATGTCTATCAGATCGATTAAAAGTTGGATGATGTCATAATTGAGACGAAACTTATTCTGTGATGTAGTTTTGATGGTTCGTCGTCCATAATCGAGAGATATCTGATCGACTGATTGTGAATCGAAAAAGTCAACTGAATTACTCCAACAGTTGCCCCCCACTCCTAAATTCAAGGTAACCTGATATATCGATCGGCACATGGTTTGACACATTGGATGAAAAGAGTTATCACGTGCTATCTCAAGTTCTGATTCGATTGCAGATATTAACGATTTTTTCAAAAAATGAAGAGTCTCCAGCCATTTTGTCATTTCGATAACCATGATATCATCATTAGGATATCGATTCGAGAAGATGGTTTGACATCTGAAGAATTTGATTGATTTGATTTTGACTAGTCGATTTCGACCACGTGCCCAGATGTCATTGGCTCTGAGCCGTTTACACTGATAGAGGTGAAGTGGCATGATCAGATGGTAAGTGCATCGAACTATCTGATCGATGGTCGGTTCAGATATAGCCATGTGTTGGAATCTGGAGCAGTCTTGATTTGAATAATTTCATCCTGACCATTGATGGATTCTATATATATAATATCGTTTTCATTTAGACTTTCTGCTGTACTCTCAGAATCCAAAGGTTCTTGTTGTAAGTGCTGAGATTTCTATCGAGTTCCAAGTCGAGAGCTAGGGTTTTTGGGTTTTTCTTTAGCCTTCAGGTTAGATATCTTCTTCCTTACTCTTCCTTCTATATTTTGGATTTTTCACCATTTTCAATGGCTAGTAGCAGTAGGAAGGGGAAGGTTAGGCTAGAGGATAGACCTTCAAATAGAGCACCTACCCCTCAGCCTTCTCAGAGTCGATGACTGACTAGTTCGGTTGGCAATTCTCTCTCGGACTTGGCGGTAGAGATTTTCTCTCTGATCGAGCCCATAATTGCTCGTCTTCGGGAGAAGTATTGCATCTCGAAACAATTTCAGTTGTTTGCGCCTGATCCGGATGGTCAGATGATCTCCCTTCCTCCAGATCATGTCGCTTTTTATGTTGAGAACATTCAAGCTGGGCTTCGATTCCCAATTCTGGATTTCATTCGAAATATTTTTGATTTTTACTGACTCTATCCAGCCCAACTTATGCGGAATTCCATTCGGCTTCTTATCACTTTCGCTTTATTGTGTCTTATGATCCAGACTGAACCTATACCTTCCCTTTCTCATGCTTTCTTTGTTCTTCGCCCTCATTTGAAAGCTGAAGGCTGGTGGTTTTTCAGCCTGAGGAAGGGTCTGTCCTTCATTTTCGGTTTTCCATCTTTCATTCATGATTGAAAGACAGTTTTTCTTTGTTTCCTCTTCTTCACCTTGGAAGTTTTCTTCCATTTGAGGGAACCCGAGGACTAGCCCGAATGAAAATAGTCAGGGTGATGAAGTCGATTGGGAAGACTTCTTGTGACTGAAAGACATGGAAGTTTTCTCGTAGTGGGAGCTGTTGACAGAGCAGTCTCTCTACGACGTCGGACTTAGTTCGATGCTCGTCGTAGGTATAATATAGTTAATTATTCATTTTCATCTTCACTTTTTTATTTTTTATTTTTGAACTTTGTAGCTGAACCTTTTTGCTTTCTAATTGCAGTTATGCATCCGACAGCGCGAATCTCGACTGCCGACATTCGCCAGCATACTGCTAAGAAGAGAGCAGCAACTAGCGCCAGACCATCCCAAATGGCAAAGAAGAGTCAGGTCAGTACTGGCAAGGGAGCAGACATTCTATATGTGGTGGCTCCCGACGTCGAGCCGGTCATTGCATTATCAGTTCCAACAGTGCTTCCTCCTATCGATGTGCCACCGGTTGAAGAAGAACCAATAAGAGATGGTGATGTTGCAGCCATTATGCTGGCAGTGGCCGAGATAATGTTGATCTTAGTTCCATCAGCGGGGGGTCAGGTCGAGTCTGCAGTTATGGTCAAACTAGAACCATCTGCTGCCATTCCGACCATTTCTCCGATGCCTTCAATTAGGCAGATGTGGTCTCAAGCACCATCGAGTTTTGACTTTATGGTGGTTTCGAGCTAACGACCACCAACCGAAAGCGGAGAAAGGCATCGGCCATCTCTACCGACGATGGATCGTTGATAGGTCTCCCCACTCTTTTTGACATCCTAATTTCTGTCGATGAGTCAGTCTTGGCCAATCTGACGTTGGCTAAGCGGCTCATCAAGGCTACTCTTCTCCTGACTGATAAGTAGAATAGAAAAGATCAGACCGTGTTTGAGATGTTTTCCTCTTTTTATCCGATGATACTTGGCATAAGTTGACGATACTTGTCTTATCTCTCTTTTTCTTTTGCTTTTTTTTTACTTGATTTGACTTGTTTTCTTTCCTTTTCAATTGGCACATGACATGCATGCACTGAAGAGTAGATATCAAAAAATTACTGAGCTCTGCCAAGCATGGATGGATAAGACTGTAGCCGCAAATATCGAGAAAGCTACCATCATTGAACGACTCCAGACAGCAATTGAATGGGAGAGGACGACAGTCAAACGGGAGAAGGAGCTTCAAGAGGAGATCTCCCATGCAAAAATCGAACTGGAGTCGACTAGAGCCGAATTGGGGTCGGCTCAACAAAACATCAAGTCCCTAGAATCTCAGATCAAGAGCAAGAAGCACACAATCAATCGACTTCGGAGGAAAAGGGACGGCTGCATTGAAGAATTGGAGAAAGAGTGCGGGAGGCATCGGGCCATTGAGGAGAAGTTGACACTGGCCGATGCAGAGTCAGCTTCCATAAAAGAGAAAGTTCGATCGACAAAAGATGCTTTGAGTCGGGCCATCGAGGACTTCAGAGAATCACAAGACTAACAAAGTCCTCAAGGGCGGATATGTCTCTTACTGCATTGGATATGAAGACGACAGGGATGCAGTCAAAAAACTACATCCGAACTTGGACCTGACCAGCATTGTTGCTCCTGATTCAGGAGAAAAGACTGCCGAAGAAACTGCGCCAACCAAAGGAGCTGCATTGGCTACACCAGAAGTACCGAAGTCAGTTGCTGCTGAGGACCACGAAATTGAAGCCACAACAATTATCGACACAGCTGAAGAAGAAGCCGACTAGTGACTAGTGTAATATCTTTTTTTTTTAATTTTTGTAATCAGACAATAGTCTAATTTTGTAATCTTTTTTTCGATGAATGAAAAGAAATTCTAAGTATGAAATCTCTTCTCAATCTCGTTGTGTTGTCCGGCATCGTTAAATATCGATCAGTAGTCGTAGTAGAATTTGCCTGCTAGTCGAGCATTAACCGACTTAGCTCTTAGATAATTTTTTTTAGGTATTTGATAGACAGTGGCAAGTCGAATATTCTTTGACTGATCGGAGTCAAGTCGGTATACTTTCTACTCAATCGAAGTCGAGTCGGCATAATATTTTTCTTAACTAAAGCCAAGTCGGCATGAGTAGTCATTCGACTTAGGTCAGTTTTTACAGTGAAAAATTGAGATGTAGTCGGTACAATCTAATCATCTATTTATCGGTCTGACGCCATTTTTGTAGATAACTAAATATTTCAAGAAGATCCAGATTTTCGATATTTCATTCCAAATATGTCATACATGTGAACAACTTTATTGATAATATATTTTTAGATTATCGACATTTCAAGTCCAAGGAATAGTCGCTCCATCGAGAGTTTTTAGTTGATACGCATCCGAATGAAGTGTTTCGATCACCTTGTAAGATCTTTTCCAGTTTAGAGATAATTTTTTCTGATCTAGAGGTTTTGAAACTTTTGCCTTCCTTAAGACCTGATCTCCTGGATGGAAGACCTTTAGCTTGATCTTTGCATTATAATACCAGATTACTCTCTGCTGATACGCTGCCATCTAAACTTGAGCTTGTTGTCAAATTTTTGAAAGTAAATTCAGGTTGGCTCTCCGACATTCAGAATTACTCAGCTCATTATATTGTTCGACTCTTACTGATGACAATTTGATCTTGAGTGAGATTACTGCCTCTATTCCATAGGCCAAATTGAATGACGATTCTTCTATCGGTATATGAGGAGTTATCTGATATATCCACAAGATCGGATATAATTCTTCTACTTAAAGGTCTTTAGCTTCATTCAATCTAATCTTGAGATCATGTAAAATTATTCGATTTATCACTTTCACTTCACTATTAGATTGTAGATGGCCGACTGAGGTGAGCTTATGTGTAATATGAAATTTTGCTCAAAATTTTTTGAAATTTTGATTATCAAATTATCGATCATTGTCAATGATAATGGTGTGTCATAAATCGAATTTGTATATGATTAATTTTTGAATGAAGTCTTCTATCTTACTTTCAGTGATCTGTGCCAAAGGTTCAGCTTCTATCCATTTGGTAAAGTAATCAATAGCAACTACTATAAATTTTTTCTGACCAAATGTCGGAGGAAAGAGATCGAGTATGTCAATTTCTCACTATACAAAGGGCCATGGTGCAATAATTGATATCAGTTGGCTGACCGATTGATGTTGTATGTTGGCATACTTCTGACATAGTTTACATCTTCGGATAAGTTCAATTACATCTTTCTTCATAGTGGGCCAATAATATTCTTATCGCAAGACTTTATAAGCCAATGATTTATCTCTCAAGTGATTTTCACAAATCTCTTCATGAACCACTCGAAGTGTATAGTCGGCATTTGTAGGTCTCAGATCCTTTCGTAAAGAAAGACAAAATGAGCTCTTATAGAGTTATCTATTTATCAAAATATATTATGAGACCATCCATCTTAGTCGTTTGGCCTCTGAAGGATCTACAGGTAGAGTTTCATCAATCAAATATTGAATGATTGGGTCTATCCAACTTGGTTCGTCATTAATTTGTAGCACTTCTTTAACTTTATCAATACTCAGTTGTTCAAGATATTCAATGAATGTTCGGCCAAGCAAGCTGAATGAAGTAGTTGCGAGTTGAGAAATTACATCAGCTCGAGCATTTTCTGCTCTTGGGATGTGAGATATCTCGAAATATTTCAGGATTGATGTAAAATCTTTTACTTTCTGAAGATACTTCATCATAATGGGATCTCGAGCTTCAAACTCATCCTTGACCTATCCGGTGATCAGTTATGAGTAAGTGAAGATCTTCAAGTTTTTTATGTCAAATTTTTTAGTTTTTTCAAGCTGGCTAAAAGAGCTTCATACTCGGCTTGGTTATTTGAGATATTAAAATTGAATCGAAGGATATATTCAATCACGATCCCTTCAAAATTGATGAGGATGAGACCGACTCCACCACCTTGTGTGTTAGATGCTCCATCAATATGTAGCACCCACATTGATGCTAAGTCAGCCTCAAAAATTTTAATTTGCTCTGATTTGCTATCGAGTTCGTTCTCAGGATTATCATTGGACATGGGGCACTCAATGACAAAGTTGGCCAAAACTTATGCTTTCATTGACGGTCGTGAACGATATTGAATATCAAACTTACTGAGTTTTATTGTCTACTTCACCATTTGATCAGAAGTATCATGTTGGTGCAATATTACTTTCAACGACTGATCTATCAAGATAATGATCGGATGTGTCTGAAAGTACAGTCGAAGTCATTGTGACGATATGATCAGAGCGTAGATCATCTTTTTCACTCTTGAGTATCATACTTTAGCATTGTGAAGTACTTTGCTGGTGTAATAAATAGTCGTTGGATTCGATTTTTGTCCTCCTGGATAAGTACCGAACTAACTGCTCTATCGAGGTCATCGGTAGAGATACAATGTTTCTCCTACCTTCGATTTTGTGAGTAGTGGTGGAGATGTCAAATATTTTTTTAAATCTTTGAAGGATTGTCGGTACTCATCTGATCATGAAAAATTTTTTACTTATCGCAAGGTCATGAAGAAGAGTAGACATCTTTCTACCGACCTTGAAATGAATCGACTGATTACGGCGATCCTTCTATTGAGTTGTTGTATCTCTTTCTTAGAGCTCGGATGCTTCATATTAATGATAGTCTTTATTTTCTCAGGATTAGCTTCGATTTCTCATCGTGATATAAGAAATTCAAAAAATTTTTTGATAGTTACTTCGAATGCATATTTAGTCGGATTCAATTTCATCTGATATCGTCGAAGTGTGTCAAAGACTTCTTCTAAGTTCTAAACATGATTAAAAATTTTAGAACTTTTCACCAGTATATCATCAACGTAAACCTCCATGTTGAGTCCAATTTGTGTCTTGAACAGTGTTAACTAGCCGTTGGTAAGTAGCTTTGGCATTCTTTAAATCAAATGGCATCATTTTGTAGCAGTAGATGCCTTTGTCAGTTATGAAGGTAGTATGCTCCTCATCTTCGAATACCATCTGAATTTGGTTGTAGCCCACGAAAGCATCCATAAAGCTCAAAAGTTGATGTCCCGAAGTTGCATCAACTAATTGGCCGATCTTTGATAAAGAAAAATTATCTTTTGGATAAGCTTCATTTAAATTGATGTAGTCGATACAGATTCTTCATTTTCTATTGACTTTTTTCACCGTCACTACATTAGCGAGCCAATTTGAATAATTAGCTTCTCTGATGAAGTCAGCTGCGAGGAGTTTGTTAACTTCTTCGTCAATGATCTTTTATCTTTCAAGAGCAAAAGGTCTTTTCTTCTACCTCACCGGTCTAACCTTGGGATCAATGTTCAATCGGTGAGTTATTACTTTCGAAAGAATTTCTGACATATCGATTGCCGACCAAGCAAAAATGTCGGCATTTGCCCTTAGCAGGTTCACCAGTTGTCTTCATTTCGAATCAGATAATTGTGATCTAATTTAGACTATCTTTTCAGGATTATCTTCTCTTAATGAGATAGAAATCAGTTATTCGGCTGGTTCATCCCTTTCTTCATTTTTTCTCTGATCTAATTTATCAACCAACAAAAAGTCTTCAAGTTGACTGTTCTTTACAAAGATCATAAAGCAACATCCGACAAGTTGTTGATCTACACGCATTTCTCTAACTTTATTTTTTTTATCAAAAATCGGATCAATAAATGATATGTTGATACTATCACTCTCAAGGTATTGAGTCTTGATCATCCAAGTATGGCATTGTAAGTCGAAGAAACTCGAATGACTGTAAATGTTAAGAGAATAGTACTTTGTTGTGGACTGTTCCTGCAGTTAGTGAGAGAGTAATTTCTCCTTCCATGATAACTATATCTCCAGTGAAACTAACTAATGGTGTCAAGACTCTTCTGAGTCGGTTAGTCGATAGTCGTATTCGAAAAAAAACGAGTAAAAAAGAACATCAGTAAAATTTTCATTATCAACTAGGATTTTTTTTACATCATAATTTGCTGTCATTATCGAGACGATGACAGCATCATCATGAAAAGTCTGTATTCTCTGAACATCATCTTTCAAAAAAAAGATTATATTGTTAAGTCGGCGTTTCTTTACCGACTCTTCTTCGAAAGTTGCCCCCCAATCCTTCGATCGTCCAAAAATCATATTGATCACTGCTGTTGTTAGCCGATTGTTGATCACTTCCTCAGGTTGTGGCTGAAGCTGTCGGTCGGTGGGAGATTGAGCCGGACGATCCCATCAGAATCTTTTGAAGTAGCCACATCGAATTAGGACCTATATCTCATCCCTGAGCTGAATACATTATTCGGTATCGTAACCATGATCACAATGAAACCGATAATACTTCTTTTTGTTATGGCTCCTCGGTGGTGCTTTCATCGATGGAGGATGTCGAAGATACTACTTTTTCTCGATCTCCATCAGGATTTGCACATGGAGAGCAGATAGAAGAGTATAGGAGTCATACCTATTGTTATAATTATTCGGCCTTAGACTCTATTGACAAGATGAAGCTCCTTTATTAGTTGTTGACCGACTTGGTTCGATCGAAACTCCATCTTTCTTTTGCTTCTTTTTCTGATATTTTTCTTCTGTCTGATGCCTGTCAGAAGCACCTTCGTCTGTGCGAATATACTTGTATACGTGCTCTAAAAATTTAGCATTGATCCGAAGGAGAGTTTTATTCAGAGAATAAGTAAATCTGGATTCCTTCAGACCTCTTTTCATGGCTGAGATGGCTATATCTTCATTGAGATCTCTGATCTCAAATGTAGCTATATTAAAGTGAGCTACGAAGTCTCTCAATATCTCTATCTCACATTGCTTCATGGAGAAGAGACTGTCAGATGTCTGCGGTACCTTTCAGTTAGTGCTAAAATGGGTCAGAAACGAATGTTCCAGCTGCTCGAAGAACTTATGCTTCCTGACTGGAGCACAAAATACCAGACTCAAGCAGCCTTCCGAATGGTTGCCGGGAAGCTAATATATAGGAGGACGTCGGTCCCCCCTGGATCATCATAAGAGCCTTGTAGTTCTCTAGATAATTAATTGGGCTATTAGAGCCATCATATGGCTCCATCTATGGTATCTTGAATTGAAACAGGATCGACTCATCCAAGATATGCTGAGAGAGAGGTTGAGTAATGTGAAAGCCGAGGTCATTGGAGGACTTTCCATCTTTTACTTGGAGTCAGACGAGTTGACGATCGATCTCCTTGAATTTGCACTCATAGTCATCGAGCTACCATTGTTAAAAAAATCTAAAGGTAGAATTTTCTGAAGAACTTGAGGATGGAGAAGTAGAAGGTGCATGCGGTCTCTTCTCCTTCTTGATGCTATATACACGAGAAGGAGAGGGAGATCGCCATGAATGGTGAGCAGCATGATGAGAATGTCGAGAGTGGTGGCTCGACATGATGAGCATGTTAAGACGGTCATCGTTCTGGGGATGGAGAGAGAGATCGTCATGGAGGATGGCGGTTGTGCTTGGATGGCACTGAATGCGCCACCGACTCCTTCGCCAGTGGTTGCTGCTACTGTTGTGTTTGTTATTGTTGGAGGCTGTGTACCACATCTGTCAGTACCTTCATTTGCTACATTAAAGTAGTAATTTGTACGTCCGTAGTGACTACAGGATGCGAAGAACTGGGCTTTACCATTGGAGGTGGAGGAGAGAGGTCTTTTCGACGAAAAGATTGTCTTACAGATCTTGTGGAGTTATTTTGAGCTCTGATTTTTGTCATGATTTTGTTATTCTTCCTACCTGGTGTGTCAATTTGTTGTGGCTAATCCCCTGTTGCGACCGTTGTCGGAGAAGAACACCTGCAAAAAAAGTTCACATTGATCGAAATTATGTCCGATGGAGACTCTCCGATGCCTAAGTCAGTGGGGAGTGGTAAACAGTAGATTAAGTTTTCAGAAAAATAGAATATCAACTCAGAAGTATCTTATCAAATGCTGTTCATTTACCTCTTTTTATAGACGAGTTGTTGATAACTGTTTGTAACTGTTAGATATGTGGGTTCCGTTTATTTCGGTACTACGTAATCGTAAGATGGGTGGTTATACCTATCACTGATCATGTTGTGAGCATTATGCATTTTTGCACTGATGATTTCTAGTATACCGACTCTATGTTGACAGTCTGAATGTGTCAACTGTATGTCGGCAATTGTAGAAGTCCGAATGACCATCGATCGGTAGCTTTGCTATGCCAATGGTCATTTATCGATATGTCGATGGTCATTAGTTTGAAGTCGGTTAAGTCGTTATAGTTGAAATGTTTGCCAGGAAGGTTGAGAATAGCCAACTGTTAGTTGGCCTATTGATTGATAGTTGATGGTCTGTGCCTATCAAGCCGATTAAAAGTTTGGTGATGTCATAATTGATGTGGAACTTATTCTGTGATGTAGTTTTGATGGTTCGTCGTCCATAACCGGTAGATATCTGATCGATCGACTGTGAATCGAGGAAGTCAACTGAATTACCCTAACAACTTTGACCTTGTTTTACAGTCTCAGCCATGAACCTTGGTTTATATCTACAAGGTCATAAACACTTTAGAACTGAACTTATTTGCACAGCCATACTTATACAAAATTATAGTAATGCCAGAAATAAAAAATTTAGATTGTGACTTTACAATGAATGCTATAGGAACAAAGTATGTTACCATCCATATGTCAATGTTTATCACCCAAAAAAAAAATGATCACAAACTTTTTGTGGTCAAATTAGCAAAATTTGTAAGTTTGACTATACATGACCATGGTTGCCCATATGCATCAGTCCTTAAACATGGTGAAGCATGTTTGACCTCACAAAAAAAAAAAAAAAAAAATAAAGATAAAATAATAACAGCTAGGTCAAAAATTAAATTAGCTATGGGCATTAACAATGAATCAGGGATGATGTTAGAGAAGTAACTTACAATGGGTCTCTACAGCTCCATCAAAAATAGGTCTCTACAGTTATCATAAAACTGAAGTAGAGAATAAAAGGATTAAAACAAGGAAAGACGAGGAAAAAGTCAAGATAAAGATACTATATAATAACTATAATTTCATAAAGAACCAGATATATGTTCCATCCACTCTTTTAAGTTTGCACTTGAATTCCAGTCAGTTGATGTGGTAATTGATGAAAATTAAGGCTAATAGTAACACTATCGAGTCTGACCCTCCCCATACTCCTGCAAATGGTGGGAGCCTCGAGCACTCCACTACCCTTTTTTAGTATCACCATTGAGCTCCTCTGTAAAACTTAGGGAGTTTTTTTTTTTTTTGGTCTTCTTCAGCCTAAGGGTCTTTAATGCTCCTTTGAGAAAACTTGGGCTTTGACAAAGTCCAGTTAATGAGGTAAAGAACTTCTTCTGTTGCAAATTCTCGAAGGAACAGTACGTTGATGATGATACTTATAGGAACCCAAATCAAAGTTCTATGTTGTCATTGCTTTGTTGTGCTAAAATATTGAAACCAGCAAACCTTATTGTCAAACAGTTTACCATTCAGATCTTTGATCCTCACATTTCTGAAGTTCAGAATTTTGTTTGAGGCACAATTTTTAAGAATACATTAATACCAAATCCCATGTCTGTATAGATCATCAAGATAAACGGAAGTGTTCAGAAGCAGATAACGTACCTCTGGATTTAAATCATGCTACAAAATCAGGAATTGAACACTTACCCCATATCAAATGGGCATAAAGACAAGGTACAGTGTATTGATCTTCATACTAGCATACCTACTTACGGAGAATGGGTAAAAATCAAACAACGAAAGAAAGAGCAAAAGGAGTCCAAACTATAAAAAAATTATCAAGAGTGAAATAAAACAAAGATACATGAAACATCAGATATGCTTCTGCAACAACTATGGCGATATTGATAGCTTGTAAGACCAGAGGCATTCACCACAATAACACATAAATTCAGTGAACTTCTCAAGGCTTTTTTCCCTCACTTTGTATAGATTATAATGATGCAGTCAATACAAAAAGAAATAATATATATGACATTGAACTGTCAAAAAAAAAAAAAAAAAGGAACTTCGCTAAATTTCCTGCAATACCATTAGCAGTAACATCAAGTTAATAGGTTCTAGCTGTAGCCAAATACCAATCAACCAACAAAATCACTATCATCTTGATGATAGTTAACATCAAATAAAATCAAAACAACAGGATCCGCAGATGGGTGCATCAAAATCAGGGATTCTGAAATACCAGCACAAGTGGATGGATCGGAGCTCTTTGACAGACTCGAATTCCAAAGACTTCGAATTGGAAGACGAAGTGGCACACAAGGGATTCGAGGCGTGAAGCTGCGGGATCTGATGGGGAGAAGGTAGAAGGGATGGCAGAAGGGAACCGCGAAGTGGCAGCGTCGAGATACGAGGAGTTCTAATCCGCTGTATACATATGCAGTGATAGCATTTGGTGACCCACATAACGTGATCTAAAATCATCAGTCATCCGTTTCCCGTGATAATCTGATCATTGATGATCTGATATCATAATATTTGATAGACTACAGTATAATGATCCTTAAGTATTCATGAATAATTTATTTAGT
This sequence comes from Elaeis guineensis, assembly GCF_000442705.2. Taxonomy (NCBI): domain Eukaryota; kingdom Viridiplantae; phylum Streptophyta; class Magnoliopsida; order Arecales; family Arecaceae; genus Elaeis; species Elaeis guineensis. The sequence continues at coordinate 33,367,681 of NC_025997.2, read as the reverse complement.
ATTCTATGAAAATCTCAAATTATTGATTATGTAATATCAAAACTATTCATAATATATTACATAAAAATATATTTATTAATTATATATAATATATTATAACTATATTTATTAATATATTAATAATTAATATATTCTATAAAAATATATTTCTTAGTCCTATAAATTATTAATCCTATAAAAATATATTAATTTTTATTATAAAATTAATATTTTTATTTATACTTATAATGTATTATTTATTAATATGAATATTTATTTTGATTAGAAAAATAAGATAAATTAAAGTAATATATTAAATATTTTATTATATAAATATAAAGTATAATAAGATATTTTTATTCTAATTTAAATTTATCATTGAATTATAATATGCAATAATATAAGTAATGATATATTATCATATAATATATATAATTTTAAATATAATATAATATTGTATATACAATATTGATATAATATATTAACAACATATTGATATATCAATTTTTTTACTAGATTGAGGGATATTTTTATCATTATCTTTCAATTCAAGATCATTGCTGGGGTGATCTTGGATTTCTGACATCAAGGACAGGTATTTTATTACTGGATTTGAGGGTGATTTGAGGAGTATGGGTAATTTGAAATCATTGCTGCATAAGATCATTATAGTACAACTAAATGCAGTTATCTCATCATTTCTATCTACATCACTCTTAATCTTAGATGGATCATCTCATACCAAATATCTCCAGTGAGGGATGGATGGGGGTGTACCATGTGGGGCATACTGCAAGAGGTTGGGCTAAAATTTACCCTGTGGGTGGCCTAATTTTAGTGCAAATTTGAAGAGTATGATCCAAATCAGGTAGTCAGATGAGAACTTTATTTGGCTCGACAAAAATCGAGCTAGGCCAATTTTGTGGAGGTCTATCTACTGTTTGGGTTGTACCTTTCGCATGAAAGAATAATTAATCTTCTTTCGACATCAACCACCAGAACGTGCTTTGCAAAGCCTTCAAAGCACAACAAATCTTTTTCTTCGATCTATAGTATAAATCATGAAGCTAAACTCATGCTTTAAAAGATGTATAAATGATGATCCAATAATTAACATCGCAAAAGAAGATCAATCATTCTTTCATACAAAAGATACAAACCGATCTCATAATAAACAGGATACTATGTTGGATTTAGTGGGAAGCACACTCACGAGTGGATTTTGAGTTCTATTTGGAATGAGGCAGATGGCGAATGATGAGTTGAAGGGTTGTGGATGCGGCTAGGATTAGTCGGAGGAAGAAGTAGAGAGTGGAGAAAGAGTCGATGATTTGGTATTATGGTTTGTTTCTTTCAAGCGGTTGCCACATCAACTATGAGGAGGACAATTAAAAATTGGAAGAGTAAGAAATAGGGCTACATGAATCGAGGTTTAAGGATTGGCTCATTTTGAATCCAATGTATAAAAATTGAGTAGAATCAATTACCATTTGGATCTGATTAGATCGAATTTATGATTTATTTTAAATTATCATACTTTTCAAGTCAATTTGGGTTGTAAATCTTCCAAATACAAGTCATAAGAAGCATGTATGAAATGATCATTTAATTATATTGCAAACATATTATAGAACAATCTTACAACTAAACAGCATACAGACATTGTCAATAGACCATTTAACATGAGATTTGATTGTCAAACAAATATATAATCAATGATAGCTTTTGATGATTAATCACATAAATATTTTTGATGAAAGCTCTTGTACCTTTTAAATTTGAGAATGTTTCAAAATCTTTTCAGAAGATTATGTTTCTCATGTAACGGCCATTGATATCCTTGAGATCATTTCATGGAACAAAAATCACAAGACAATAAGCTGAAGATCAAAGATGTCTATGCCTCCTCCCTTAGGGTTCGTCAAAGTGAATTTCGATGGCAGTATCAGGGATGGCAGAGATGGTGCACGATTTATCATTCGAGTCTTAATGCTAAGTTGTTGGCAGCTGGAGGCTCTCATCTCTTTGAGCCTTCAGTTCTGAGAGCTGAGTTTCATGCCATCTGGATAGACGTCATTTATGTTAGGTAAGAGCTATGGATAGAGAAAATCATCATTAAGGGAGATTCTACTACTGTCATTGGTTGGATCCAAGGCAGCACAAAGCAACTGGAGGCACATCCACTGCTCTGCAATATTTTGACTTCTCTGCATCATTCCGCTGTGATGTCGATCCGGCATGTTTATCGGGAGGTGAACAGTGCGGCCGATTAGGTTGCTTCTTATGTGGTGGATCACTCAAGAGATTGGATCTAAAGACGGGATGATATGTGCTTGTTGGATCTACGAGATATTTTGTATCTTGATTTCATAGACTGCTCTCATATCAGAGTGGTGCAACCGTCCGCTTGTACTAAAAAAAAAGAGCGTGGATCCTCCATTGTGCACACGATGCACCACACGATGCGGTGCATTGCACACACCATCCATTGATGGATGGTGTGCACGGCCGCACGCTGCATGCATCGCATAGCCCACTGCACACACAGGCGTGCACATTGTACGCCACACAATGTGGTGCACAGTAGAGGATCCACGCGCAAAAATAATAAAATATCTATGCAGAAATTGCCAACAACTAGTATTATGAGGTCACCCATAATTTCAGTTGGATTTGGCATCTTAAGACTGCTCTTTCAGTTAAGATGTTTTGGTGCAAAGTGTGTTGGGGTCATCTTCCATGCAAAGCCTTTCTTCACTCAAGAGGCATGATCCAGCAACAAGCTACCACCTACGAGCTTGGCCAACTTAATATGGAAGAGATTTACCATTGCCTTTACATGTACACTTGAGCACCAAAAGTCTAGAACTTAAGTTAAAAGGAAATATCTACAGACTCTTCCAATTCAACTGTTTATAGGAGCTTACTAATATTTCATCAAATCGGGTGGCCGGTAGTTTGGATGTAATTAACTATCGCCATTCATCAACTTGGGCTTGACTGAATCTATCTTGAAGGTGATTCCTTAACAGTTATCTTTTTCAAAAGGAATTCCTTAATAATTAATAGTTGTTAAATAGAGAATGCACTAAGTCGAATTGCATATTAACCTTAGAATGCTTTATTATCTCTATCACACCCTCGATCGAAGATTACTAGCTAGTAAGGATGGCAACAGTTAGGGTACTTGTAAAATTTGCCTTACCCATAACCGAATCAGCTAAAATCTTACCATCCAAACCCATCCCAAATCTAATTATGAAATTAATAAAAAATTCCAAACTGGTCCCATTTAAAATTGGTATAAACTCGGTACCCGAATTCACATGATTAATCTTTATTCCATCAGATTATTCAGATCCCTAAACCCACCTAATCAATTAAACTATGATATAAAATTAAAAACTAGAAGTAGTGATTACTATGGATTATAAAGACAATGAATTCAAAAAAAAAGGTGATGCTTCAATGCCTATGAACATGATGGATTCTTTTTGATCGAACAACAAACCTCTACTCATGTCCTAGCTCATCTGAGAGCTAGATTCACTTCAATTGCTTGTCTCTTACCCTCAACTCTACTCAAATTAGCCTCAATTATTTCAAGAGCTTGCTGAGCTTCTTGTGGATCAATATCAGTAATCTCTGCATCATTTCCTAAAATGATGACATCATTATTACCTATTCTTGCGAAACCACCCATTAGAGCCACCATTAACTGGCAAAAAAAATGAAAAAATGATAGATTTCTATTAGCATTGATCATACCAATAAATGTATATGTTTAAGATAGAATGATGGAGATCTGTTAGACAAACTCACTTAATCTATGGATTTGTTATCATATTCATATTATCATAAGAACATAACTCTATAAATTGAAAATTTTGCCACCAAAGACAATCCATTTGATCAAAACACCCTAAAGCCTACAACAAAATCATGCTTCTACCAAGATTAAGCTCTCAAAACCTCAAGAGATCAACTCACACCGCCAGAACTTGCACAAAATCCTCTCTAGAAGAAACCCTAGCCGGAACATAAGAAACACCACCCATCTCCTCAAGTGCTCTCTTTCCCCACAGATCCCCGAAAAAGAGAATGAAATGAAAAGCAAAAGAAGTGAAAAGATAAAAAAAAAATCTATACGGGAAAAGGTTCTACTTTTATGCTTTGGTTGGGAGAAAAGAATAGGAGAGAAGAGAAAAGAATAGAAAAAAAAGTTAATGCTTTCTCTTAATTGAGAGTTTTTTTATCAAAAAAAATAAAAGAAATAGAGGGAATACAAACCCTCTCAAATTTGCAATTTTTTCCTCCTCCAAATCGAACAGATTTGAAGAAAAAGGAATTGAGAGTTTAATGAGATTTTTATAATTTCTATCTTACTCCTCTAATAATGAAGAATAAAATTAATATTATATTTCAATCCTATGACTTATTTCAAGCCTCCTATCCAATTGAGACTCCTATTAATGGAAAAAAGAAAGCTGCTTGAAGCCACCCACTTGATTGAAACTCCTGTGGATGAAAAAAATCAACGAAAACACAAGAAAAGATGGAAAAAATTAAAAGGTAAGACCTTTTTCCTACTTAGATTTTTTTTTTAAAAAAAATCACTTCTATTTTTTGGAGATCTATGGGGAAGGAGAGCACTTGAGGGAGAGGGAGGGTTTTCTTGGTTCTGGAGGATGGAAATAGAGGTAAAATTGGTGGAAAATATAGAAAAAATCAAAAAAAATAAAAGAAAGATGAAAAAAATAAAAAGTTGAGACTTTTTTCCACTTAAATTGTTTCCTTTTCGCTTCTCTTTTTCAAAGATCCATGGGGAAAAAGAGCACTTAAGGGAGACAGAGGGATTTCTTGGATATAATAGTAAGAAAAGGCTGTAATGTTTTCTTGCTTTTTCTTTCTTCTTTGCTTCCAACAAAGAAAGGAAGAAATTACTTTTTTTTCTTTGTTTAAACTCCTAACCAAGAGGAAAGAAATGCACTCCCTTTTTTTTCTTTTCTTTTCTCTCCTTACTAATAATTTCTTATCTTTTTTTTCTTCCCCAAACTCTCTATCAAGGTGTTAATGTTTTTTGTCTTTCCTTTGTTTTCGTTGATTTTTGTCTGGTAGGAGGCTTGGAGCGATGGAATAGGGAAGCTTAGAGCCTTAGATGGGTTTTGTGTTGGTATTTATATATAAATCTCCACCTCCTCCAACCAACACAAATAGTGCCATTTGATTTGAAAGTGGGTCATTTTGAGCCTCTTTCCAATAGGTTGTGAGCCACAAACCTACCAGTTTAATGTAGATTAGACCTGATTCATTCAAGTTGAGTATTATAATATCTCATGCTTTTAGAGAAGAAAATTGACAAGTAGATAATTTAGCTTAGCTTGCTGATAATTTAGTCGTGGACTCAGCTTTCAATTTTCTAAACATTTTTATGCTCTTATCATGGCTGACATGATAAAAGTCCATTCCCTTATTTGTAATGTTTGCATATCTTCTTCTCTTTTGTTGGGGCATTATATCCCCTATACATATACACATACACACACTATAAGACAAAGGAGAAAGGTTAGCTTTTTTTTTTGGGCTATTCAGATACTTATTAGCATTGCAAATTTGGTCTTTGATATTAATCAAAGCATCATAAACACGCCGCCTATGTAACCATTGAAGTGGAACCCATCGACACCTTTTAAAGCATCATTTGGTTTAATTGTTGATGCTAATTAACATCGCAAACAGATGATGTTAATTAGCATTGCTAAGTGGACGATGCTTATAAGCATTGTTAACTAAATATTTAACAATGCTTAGAATTGTGATTTATATATTTACTAACAATGCTTTAAAATATTATCTAATTTATGTTCTGTGACACTAATAAGCATCACTAATTATTATTTTTTAAAAAGGATAACAAAATAGTATATCAAAAAAATTGGCACAAAATCTGTATTAATAAATCTGTACATCCTATGCAAATCACTTAAACATAATAAATATTAAAGAAATAAAAAATTCTTATTATACCATAAGTCATAAAATAATATCTATAATGTATATCTAAATTTCAATTTTTTATATTGTCCATGATGATTCATCCATTACAATTTGAAGAACTTCTAAAAATTACAAGAAGATACATTATATATAAAATACTAAAAAAATACATAGAGTATTAGACGTATGCCCTAGAAGTCAATTAGGCTGATATATTAATTCTTTCTAAGATATAATTTTATATTTGACCAAATTAATTAAGACAGTTAATTCTCATTCATGTAGAGTATGTGTCTGTGAATCATTTAAAAAATTAATAAGATGATGACACATATTCTCAAGAGTTAAAAATTTGAGATATGTATCATTGATGGTTAATTCTTAAATTACTTTCAATCGATGGATCATCATGGAGATGGCGATTGATCTAGTTAGATTGACGCACGGATCATTTTTTTTTGGATAGATGAGTCTCGAGTCTACAGTGTGAGGATACTAAAATAAAGGTGTAGGTATTTATTAGAAAATAAAGGTACTGAACGTGACCAACACGAAAAGTCACTTGGATGTCTCCTTACCCGTTAGTGACTTTCTTGATGTTGTAGTGGTGTGACTAGTTCTTAGACCTGCGATCCCTCAGCTATTCATAACGGAGTTGCTATAGTTTGATTACACAAACACTTGGTCTCTTAGCCATTAGGATCTTTACAATGTATGTTGGCTACAGTAGGTTTGTTATAAGAGTAGGGTGTGTGCATTTAGATGGGATCTATCGACCTTAATAGATAAGAAGAAGTCTTATATGATTTATGAGACTGAGTTCAGAAGACCTTGATCAAGACAGAGTAAATCATAGAAAGAAATTTCTATGAGGTTTCACAAATGAACTCGAGTCGAATAAATTTTACATATAATAGATGAAAGAGTCTAACCTCCCTATTGTCGGAACTCATGATAGAAGAACTGAATCACATGGTAGCTATACCTAGAGATTCATTCCTTTTGTTTTGCTAGGTTGCCATTACATACTGTCAGACATCACTGATGGATTGTGAGATCAATAAAAATTATTTTGATGATTAATAATTTTTGATCGATGAGTTAGAATTGTTCTAATCTATTAAAAGAAGCTTCAATAATATTTTGATGGAGATCAAAATATATCTCACTACCAGACAAAATAGAATATATGGGGTCATACACAAAAAAGATACTGACTGATCGGATTGTTGAATCATGATTTTGAATCATTATAGGATCCAGTAATATATAAAAGTTACATGGAGGACTTGCTAAGAGTTAGTTATAGGAGGACTAATTTATAATTATTTGATTTGATCAAATAATAGGGTTGAGTCCTAGTCAAATTAAATTTAAATTTAATTTGATTGGATTTGGTCTGAGTTTGAATCAAATTGGATTTCACAAATCTAAAACGATTTTGGATTCAATTAAGTACTTGACTTATTTGGAAACCCAAATCAATTTGGATTCAAACCAAAACCAAATAACCTTTCAACCTGTAGAAGGACTCCTCCCTTGAAATCCCTCATGCCCATAAGAACCTTCATATGGAAATGGTTTTTGCATGGAGAAAAATGGGCGCAAACAAATGTGAGGCGTGAGAGGTAAAGTCCTTCTCTTCTTGCACTCTATCCTAACAAACTCTAACCTACCCTATCAAATTCTAATCACTATGGTTTAAAAAGGGGATTAACATGGCACCTCCTAATCTAATTTTAACAAGGAAGTGGAGTGTGAAAACAAGAGGACATGCATAAGTTTTAAGATGGCGCACAAGAAAGAAAAAGGAGGGGGTGCCCCAAAGGTTGGATGCCTCTCCCCTCCTATGTTTCTCTTCTTGATATTCATGGGATTGATGCCTAGCTTTTCACCACCATTGGTCCAAGAGTTGGATGGATCTCCTTCTCCTCTAGATTCGATCCAAGTGTTGGACAAAATGAAAAGAAGAGAGATTTGATCTCTCATCTTCTTTCCTTTCTCTAGATCTTCTTGCATTTCTCTTGAGAAAAGAAAAAAAAAATTAGATTAGATCTGATTTTTTTAAGAAATTTAGATCAGATTAGATCTGATCTATTTCTCCTATTGTAGATCTATTTGATTTCTTTAAGAAGAGAATCAAAAAAGAAGATTGATTCAACAATCCAAGGAGCAATCTCTACAAGAGAACTAGCACTTCGGTGAGATCGGGATTTCGTAATTAGATCAGCCTCGTGTAGTACTAAAAGAGGTGGAATGCTTGTACGGCTTCAACAGACCTTGAAAACATCCATAGATCATTAGATTATGATTTTAATAGATTTTGAAGATATCCATAGATCACTGGATCATAGTGAAGATCTATCCGTGCAAAAGTAAAGATCAGATTTTTACCTTAGCATAGATTTTAGTCATATATATTATGATGATTTCTAGATTTAATTGAGAAATGATCTGTATACATGCTAGATTAGATTAGATCTAATTAAAGATTAATTTTAATATCATTCTAAAATAAGATTGTCCTAGCATAATGAGGGTTGTTATGTTGTATGGTTGTCTTAGAACAATATATCAAATTTTAAAAATAATTTTAAAATTTTATTCTGTATTTTAAATTTTTAAAATTTTTGTATGCATATCTATCGTCATGAGATAGCGAATCTCAATAGTGATATCAGAGCCATCTCATATCGTAAGATTAAGATCTAGATTTCAAATCTAAAAATTGTTTTAGATCTAAAAATTTAAATTTTAATCATTCATGGAAAAGATTTAGATCTAAAAAGAAATCCATGCGATGGATTTTATGATCTGAAAATCTATTTTTAGATCTAAAATTTAAATTGATTGATGTTCATGCGATGGTTTTTGAGATTTAAAAATTTATTTTTATATCTAAAAAATCTATTTTCTTATATTTATATATCTAAAATTTTGCATCTAATTTTTATATGATTTAAATTTAATTAGATTTGAATTTTATCTTTATTATATGTTCATGTATGAGATGATGTTCATAGATAGAGATTAATTTTGATGTGATAAATGATGATATGGATGCTTTTCAAATTTAAAAAATTTGATTGAATATTAGATCGGATTTTATATGTCAATATCAGATCATCCTGAAATAAGATTATTCTGATATAAGGGTGAAAGCCCTTATGTTGTAAGGTTGTCCTAGGATGAAAAGAGATTGATGATGTAAAAATCATAAGACATCTAGCATGAACATAACGACTATACAACAGTCATGTGTATATTTTTTATGGATACATGTAGTGATCTCTATGAATCATTACAAACCCTTGGTGTAGAATTGTATCATTAATACACACCAAATTGGTTTGCAATTTTGCAATCTGTAGCACCGAAGATCAATGGGCTAAACCAATTTGGAACCAATTGATTGATGGGTGTCTAAGACAAGTGATAGATTGGTGGTTATTTAATTAAGACCATTACTTATGCACTGGGAGTCTCGCACTAATCTTGAACTTACCTGGCCAACTTGATCGATTAAGTTTCTTTTGGATGCCTACTGGTGAGTTCACTGCACATGTTGTAATTATGTTTTGATTCCGATCTTGGTGAACCAAGTCCTAATCTCTCAAGTAGATCCATGGTAATTATAGATTTAAATCAGATGTAAATAAATAATTAGATTAATGAGACCTAAATTAAAATCTCCTCACATAATGTTAAGTCAGCAATCTTCCACCGTTGTAGATTGCAGGCATGCTACTGGTGTTGATCATTATTCTCGACTGATCATAGTGGTTCAGTTGCACCGAAAATATAAAATCACTCTATTTGCAAAGGGTTGTGCAGGATCCAGATGAGGTTGGGCCCAATATCTGTCAGGTAAGAGACCCAATGATGGCTTTACTCTTGCATTTGAATGATGAGTCTGACTTAATTAAGGACTGTGGTCAATATCTGTTAGATGAGCCCACATGATTTAGAGACTGAATCACTGCAATATGCTTGAAGAAGCATTAGACAAGAGTTATCCACTCATCGGTATGCATGTTATCAATATTTATTAGATAAAGTGCACGTGTATCAGTGGAACCGCAGTATCCACTTGAAATCCTAGTTGCGAAGGGCTTCCATTTTTCTACTTGAGGAGTGTAAAAGATTCAAAAAAGTAGTGAGAGACAAATTTATTTTTAAAGACCCTAGAACAAATTTCATAAATCAAGTATGAATATCTAACTAGAATCTCTGCTCTCTGATAGAATAAAAATTAGTTTCAAATCCTTTAGCTCGCATATTAGAAATCAATTGACTAACTGAATAATTTATAAAGACTGGCTTAGGAATCTAAAATAGTTTTAGATTTCAAAAAATTAAGCTAATTCATGACCAAGATATACGTATGTTACTGAATCATCCAATAGTTGATCAAAGAGCAATCAGTTCATGATCATTATTTGACAATGATGAAAGACTGGGATGAGCTTGAGAAGCTCAACCATGCATAAGAAATTATGAATGGATTTAATCCTACAATCCCTTACTAGTTCATATGGGTAATTTATAGTAAACTACCACATGAATTAGATCGATTGCATCTTGGTTAAATTGTTGAACATGTTGGTGACTACCGATAAAATCATAAATAAATTATTGAATATATTGGTGACTACCGACAGAACTTTGAAAAGTTCAAGGGATATAATTTTTGCTGTGGAGTAGGCTTCTACTTTCAAGAGAATGCTACTTGGAAGGAGAAGAAGTCTGTGAAAAAATATAAGTCTGAGTGCAAGTCAAAAAAGAATCTCCTAAGAAGACTGTTGATTTCTATAATGTTAGCAACCATTAAAAAGAATTTCCTATATACCTGATGAATCTAAAGAAAAGAAAGGGGATGTGCCTTTAGGAGGCATGTTAGGTCTGAAGTATATATAGTACCTCAGATTTGATCATATTAGAGAGAATAGAATAAAAAAATTAGAATGATATGAGCTTTTAGGCTCATCGACTCTCAAGTCATTTCTGATTTGTAGACTCTGTCTTCAAAGAAAAATGACTAAACTATCCTTTGTAGGACACGGGGTGAGGACCACTGAGATATTTATCCTAATATGTACTAATACGTGTAGCATATTTAATGTGTAAGCTAGGGATGATTATCTTTATTTTATTATTTTTATTGATAATTATTCTCGATATATATATATATATATATGAGACATAAATCTGAAACTTTTGAAAAGTTCAAAGAATTCAGATATGAGGTAAAAAGCATATTGAAAATCTCTTAAGATTCTTCGATGAGATCGAGAAGGTGTATGCCTTAGTGGAGATTTCTAATCCATCTCAAGGAAAACAGTCCAGTTTCATAATGGAATCTTTCTGATACACCTCTATTCAATAGGATGTCAGAGAGGAGGAAAGGGACCCTATTTGATATGGTCCAATCCATGATGAGCGTCATTGAGTCTTTCCTTATTTATTTGGGGATAAGCTTAACTTTCTATAATTTACATACTAAATAGTTTCCTTTAAGTTTATTCTTATCACGTCGTATGAGATATGGTATGATAAGATGTCTGGCCAATGTCAAGCGACAGCAAGCAAATAAATTAGAAGATAGGTCTATGAGAGCTCATTTCTAAGGTATCTTAAAGAGTTTAGAGATACTATTTTTACTTCCTAGAAGATCACAATGTGATTGTGATCTAACATACTATATTCTTATATAAATAATTTATCCAAAATAGAAATAATAGAAGAGAAATTGAGCTCAAAAGAGAAAGTCTCTGAAGAGCAACGAGTCATAAAACTATTAGAAATTGATAGTTTCATGCATGAATTTCAAAATCTTTTTGAATCTATAGCAGTAGAAGACATCTAAATTAACTCTTAATCTAGAATGCATCAGATCTAATCTGAAAACTATCTAAGCATAGATTTGATGACATAAACACAGCATGCATAATCTAAAATTTAAAATCCATAAATTGTATATATGTTGTAGATCACATCTATGATGAAATAGAGATCAGATCTCAATACCTGAGCATGGATCGATCTACACTACAACTGATGATCGTGAATTTGTCAGATTTTTTGAGCCATATGCATCCGACCTCTACAGGTATCCACATGAGACTCCAACTAATCAGAGATCCGATGATCTTCCTGGGGTGCTAACTCCCTTACAGAGATCCGCTCCTGATGGATGATTGATCTTCTTCTTCAAATCTCTCAAACACTCTCAGAGAGGAAGAAGGATTGGAGGAAGAAGAGGTGGAGGAAGACTCTTGAGAACTCTTTCTCTCTTCCCAACACCCAGTGCTCAAAACCCTAGAACCCTAGGATGTACATGCCAAATATGGAGTCGCCCACCTCAAAACTCATGCCCATAATGACCTCACACACAACCAGATTTTCAAGGTGATATTTCAGATTTCTCAGGGTGATTTTTTCTTTCTCCTTGTCGCACAAAAAGAATGGCATTATATGGTTGGCATCCAAAGAATTTGGATGAGGTCAAACCTCATCCTGATAAGGAATTAAATTCAAATCTAATTTGAACTTATCTTATCAACCAAATTTTATCCCATATTTAAACGTGAGATAGGAAGGGACAAAAACACATATTTGTGTGAAGAAACCTCATGCAAAAATTAGATTGGCATTGAGGGAAAAAGGGCATCATTAAGGGTGTGGCGCAAAGGGAGGAAGAGTCCCATGCAATTAGGTCCCTGGGTTAGTTCTAATTTAGTCCCGAACCAAATCCAATTTGGTTAGACTCAAAGAGATAGTGAACCTAATCTAATTAGGAATCTAATCTCTTTATTTAATCCTAATTCAATTAGAAATTAACTGAATCCAAGTTCTGATCAAATCAAAAATTAATCTTCCTTGCAATCGGGCTAAACCCAATTCAAATCAAATTGAATCCTATTCAAGTAGACTTGATCTGAACCTCATTGCTCAATCAGATTAAGTCAATTAGCAATCTAATTACTAATTAATCCTCCTATAATTCACTAACTCTTAGCGAATTACTTTATTACAACTTTTGCATAAGGTTAATCACCAATCATATTGACAATTATACCCTTCAACGATTCATAATCATTAATTAGCCATCTGATCAGACAAGAATCTCTTTTGTATGTGATCCCATAGGTTCTATTCTGTCTAATAGTGAGATATATTGTAATTTCCATTATAATATCATCGAAACTCTTTTCGATGAATTAAAATAATTTCAACTCTGTCCTTCGAGGGTCATCGATCATCAAGACGATGCTTGACAAGTCTCATAATCCATCAATGACACTTAGTAATATATAGTGACAATCCAGTAGAATAAAAGATTAAACCTCTAGGTACAGTTATGGTGTGATTTAGTTCTTCTATCGTGAGTCCCGACTCAATAGAGATCGTGAAGAATTCGTCGAACCTCAATGTCAGTTATATACCAGATTGGCTCGACTCGAGTTCATTCATGAATCTCATAGAAACTCTTTTTCAGTATTCATACTTACTTCAGTCGAAGACTTGCTAAACTCAGTTTTATGAATTGCATAGGATTTCTCCTTTTCCTATTAAGATTGATAGATTGTATCTAGGTACATCCTACTCTTAATAATACATCGAAACTCATTGAAGCCAACATACACTATAAGGACCCTAATGAAAAAAGATCCAAGTTTAGGTATAGTCAAACTTAGTAGCCTCACTACGAATAGCCTTACCATAGGTCAAAGGACCACTCATACCACTGCAGCGTCGAGCAAACCATTGACGAGTGAATAGTCATCCAAGTGATTTTTTATGTTGATCATGCTTAGTGCAAGTTATTCTCTAACAACCATCTACACTCTCACCCTAATATTCTCATACTATAAACTCGAGACTCATCTGTCTGAAAAGGAGATGATCCGTACATCGATCTAACTAAATCGATTACTATCTTTTGTGATGATCCTACGATCGGGAGTATTTAAAAATTAACTACTAATAATGTATATCTCAAATTTTTAATACTTTGAGAATATAAAAAATCATCTATTAATTTTTAAGACAAATCATGGATACATAAAACACGATTAGAAATAAAAATTATTCTTGATTAATAATAAATATTTTATAAGTATAAATTAATATCCTGAAATTATAAAATATGTCAGCCAATAATTAGCTTCTAGGATATTTATCTAACAAACTCTCACTTGACCTAAAACTAATTGGCTATATACCTAAGACCCATCTTCTTAAGGTGAGCTTCAGTCTTCTACTGGCTGAGAGGCTTTGTTAGTGGATCTGTCATGTTCTGTGTGGAGTCGACTCTCTACATCTTGACGAACTTCTTGGGATATTCGCATATGATGTGGAACCGTCGCTCTATATGCTTGAATTTTTGATGAGATCTGGGCTCCTTAGTGAGGGCTATGGCACAATTGTTATCGCAGTATAGTGTATGACATCCGATGGCATCACACCCAGCTCCACAATAAATTTTTTGAATTAGAATGCTTCCTTAGCAGCTTTAGAGGTGGCTACTACTTGGCTTTCATGATCGAATCTGCAATGACCGGTTGTTTGAAACTCTTTCAGCTAACCGATCCTTCATTATATAAGAAAATACATCCCGATGTAGATCTTCTATCATCGACATCAGATATAGAATTCAAATCGGTGTATCCTTCTACTTTCAGCTTCGATCCTCTTCCAAAGATCAAGAACAAATCTTTAGTCCTTCTCCAATACTTAAGGATGTTCTTCACAGCAATCCAGTGCTCTTCGTCTAGATTCGATTAATATTTGCTCGTGATACTTATGGCAAGTGCTATATCAAGTCGAGTATATAGCATGGCATACATGAGACTCCTTATTATTGAAGCATAAGGGATCTTGCTCATATGTTGGATCTCCTCAGGTGTGTTAGGATACATCTTCTTGAAGAGATAAATATCATACCTAAGGGGCAAAAGTCTCCTCTTGGAGTTTTTCATGCTGAACTTTTTCAGAATCTCTTTTATGTACATCTTTTGTGAGAGCCCTATCATTCTTTTAGATCTATCTCTATAGATCTTTATAAGAATGTAAGAGGCTTCTCCTAAGTCCTTCATGAAAATTTTTTTTGACAACCATACTTTGATCGAGGTCAGTATGAAAATATCATTCCCAATCAGAGAGATATCATCCATGTACAATACAAAGAATGTGACAGCACTTCCACTGATTTTTTTGTACATGCATAGCTCTTTTTCATTTTTGATGGAATTAAATGATTTGATCATATCATTGAAGTGAGTATTCCAACTTCGAGATGCTTATTTAAGTCCCTATATGGATCTTTGTAGTTTGCAGATCTTGTGATCACTATCACTCGATGTGAAATCTCTAGACTACTCCATATAAATATTTTCTTCAAGATATCTATTCAGAAAGATAATTTTCACATCCATCTGCCAAATTTCATAATCATGATAAGCTGCAACAGTAAGCAGTGTCCAGATGGATTTCAGCATGGTCACGGATGAAAAAATTTCATGATAGTCAATGCCTTCGCATTGACTATAACATTTTGCTACCAGTCTTGCCTTATAGGTCTTCAGCTTACCATCTAAATCTATTTTTCTTTTATAAATCCATTTACATCTAATAGATACAATACCTTCAGGTGGATCTACTAAGGTCCAAACCTGGTTGGAATATATAAAGTCAATTACTGACTTCATCGCTTCTTTCTTTTTCTTGAAGTCTACATATAACATCGCCTCATCATAGATTTTGAGATTATTCTTAATGTTCCTATCTCCCACAAGAAATGCTTCCTCTAGATCCCCTGTAAGTATACCTAAGTACCTTTCAGGAGGACAAGAGATCCTATTTGAGACCTTCAGAGACCTTCTCTTCGATGCTCTTCAGAGACCTTCTCTTCGAGCTCATTTTTCTTCTTACTGTCTCCATCTTAAGTAAACTTCTTTTTCAAGAAGACAGCATGATGGCTCACAATCACATTGTAATCCTCTAGGAGATAAAAATAGCATCTCATAGATTTTTTTGGATATCCTATAAAATGAGCTCTAATTTATCTAGCCTCTAACTTTTTCGTCTATTATTGCTTGACATGGGTTAGACATCCTCAAATCTTGAGGTAACTAAGACTTAATTTCTTATCATGCCATAACTCGTATGGTGTAGTAAGAATGAATTTAGAGGAAACCCTATTCAGTAGATGAATAGTAGAAAGTAACGCATGTCTCTAGAGAAAAATAGGAAGATCCATGAAGCTCATCATGGATCCGACCGTATCCAATAGGATCCAATTCCTCCTTTCAGATATCCTATTATACTAAGGCATCTCTGGAGTGTCCACTGTGAGACTATACCATTATCTTTGAGATAGGTTCGAAATTTTTTATTAAGATATTTTTCTCCTTGATCTGATCGAAGAATCTTTATGAATTTTTCGGTTTGCTTTTTCACTTCATGTCTGAACTCTTTGAACTTTTCAAAAACTTCAGACTTGTATCACATCAGGTATACAAATTCATACCATGAGTAGTCATCGATAAAGGTTATGAAGTAGAAATATACTCTTCTGACCTGTACATCGAATGGACCACACACATTAGTGTGCACCAGGGCTAATATCTCAATGACCCTTTCTCTATGTTCCACAAAGGATAGCTTGGCCATCTTTTCCTAAAAATAGAACTCACAAACTGGATAAGACTTGAAAGTCAATGGCCCAAGAAGGTCATCTTTCTCCAGTTTGTTAAATTTATCCTCTCTTATATGGCCTATTGGGTTTCGGTGATGCAGCGAAATATGGTTTTCCAAAAATTTTTACATGCATAGAACTTTTGAAAATAAGTTTTAACATTTAAAACATGACTACCAAAACATAAATCCTAGGAACTCTTTAATGATTATAATCAAACAATTTAAGCATGCAATAAGATAAAAATTATACCTTTCTGAAGATGAGGATCAGATAACAGAATGATCTTCACAAAACTCTAAAGTAGAAGTTCTCCAACAATGATCCACATGAGATTGATCAGGGTCCTCAATTTGATGTAGTGCTGCAGCCATCTTCATAAGTCCACTGCTGAATTTCTTCTCAAGAAATCGGTAGCATCACCACCTGTATGCCATCGAATCCTCCACCACAGCCATGCGAGAAACCTTTTCTTAGAAGAACTCACCACCCAAGAGCGATTTAGAAACCCAATCATTGGATTTTCTAAATCCTAGGACAAGCAACCCTTGCTTTCCAATTTTTCACTCTTGTCTCTTTCCATTTTCATCTCCCATTTTTCTTTGTCTTTTTCCTCAAATTTTTACTATCTTTTTCTCACTTATCCCATGCCTAACCACCAGCAAAAAGGGCTTAAAACATCCCATGTACCCACCCCTTTTATAAGGAGTAAAAGGGCGCCTCCAAGGGACACCAACAATTGGTATCTCATTGGTTTCACCGATGCAATAAATCCAATTAAGGGAGTTTATTAAGAGTTTAATAAGTAGAAAGACTCTCTTTCTGTGCACAACCCCTGAAGCAACATCATATCCCGCCACCCCTTAGGATTTTGCATCGAATAAATAAGAATTATGGAAAGTGGTTAAGATACTTGCATGAGAAGGACTCTTCCTTCTCTCACGCACAAATAAATACAGCATCCCAAATTAAATGGCATGTAAGTTCCTTCACAAAGAAGGATTCCTCCTCTTCTGCACTCACAAAATTCCAAGACCATTTGATGGCCCATGGAACAAAGCAACATGTGAGAATTTAAAAAGAAATTAAGAGGAGTGCTCTAGAAGGACTCCTCCTTCTGGATGCACATTATTGTGGGACGCCCCTATTTATTTTGCATGGTAATATGGCATGGAGGAGGTGGATTTCAGATGAAACACTTTCAAATGGATTGGTTAATCAAACCAGAAAACCAAATATTTGAACCTAATCCCATTAGGTCAAGGCTTCAGGCTTAGGTTAGCACAAACTCTTTTGCACTAAACCCAATTAAAAATTTAGGTTAATCCATATGCTGACAATTTAATTAACCCATGGGATCTACAATAAATCCAATCAGATTAAACCAAGATTAAATCTCTATTGTGTGTGATCCATTGGGTTCTATATCTAGTCAGCAGTGGACTCAAGCTTATGACCTAATCCGATTAGGTCAGTCCAAAGGCATCAATTAACCAGAACACCTTCTAATTAATTTTTGAATTAAACTCTTTTAATTCTAGCAAGTTCACAAGTCAAAATTGATATCTAGTAACATATCATGACTACCCAAAAGATATAAAATTTGATGAAAATATTAAAATTATTCTTCCATGATGAGTTACCGTACAATTTAATCCTTCAGTCACACAATATCCCAGCCAGGCCATGGGGATGGAATCATGTCAAGCTCAAATATCTAGCCATATATATTTTGATTTGATGATGATGACTTGATTGATGAATCAGTAATTTTTTTTTTTATTATTCATCCATGCTCTGTCAAAGACTCTCTGAGTCATCATCCCATGAGATCACACAGAATGTTCTCTCCTCTTATAAGGAGTGATCGATTTTTTATTGACCACTCACAATCTCCATGCATACTTCACCAAATCTAGAATATCCCACACACGTCTCAAAGTGACATACTAGGGAATGAACCAAAGTAAGGATCCATATACACAAGATACCCTGATGATCTCAGGTCAAAGGATCACCTGCATCACTCCTACTGGAGAACCATCTGTTGACATACTGTAAGACTCCATCAGATATTTTCTCTATGGATTAGTTCAGTGAACTCATTCTCTAATGAGCATCTACATTCTTGTATTAGTGACACCATACAAGTGATTATGAGATCAATCATCTTCTCCATCGAGGATACATAGGATATATCAATCTTACCGATATCATCGATCTCTAACTTGATGATCTAATGATTGAAAATATTTTAGACTGGAGCTATCAAGATCTTAGATTTCACTAGCATAATATCATCATAGTCCTAAAATCATTATCCTAATCTATGGGGTCCATCATAATCATAAATAAAATATGATGCAGCAAATGATAAAACATAATACCTCACAAATAAAATAACCAATATCATGCAATTGAGTAAGAAGATAAGACAAAAAAATTTCATTGCATCACCCATGCGATTGGCATGTAGGACATAATTCTTTTTTGGCCTAGCCTAAGTACCATAGATATTTTTGACTAATCTTATCTCTAGATCTCTTAGACCCTACAGTATTCATAATTTGCTCGTTAACATTAATACTCATATCCATATGCAAATGATAAAGTTCATTAATTAAAAAGATACATGCAATAATTTTATTTTCAAAATAAATTATACACATATCTTTATTAAAATAAAAATTATAATTATCCTATGCCAGCACAGATATAGAAATCAAATTTCTACTGGCTACAGATACATAATAGCAATCTTTTAAAATTAAACTAAATCTTAACGATAGTCATAGAGAGTAGGTTCCGACGGCAACAATAATAACTCTTGCCCCATTACCGACTCAAAGAATGATTTCACCTTCTTTCAATCCTCTAACTTCTTCTAGATCCTGCATAGAAGTGCACAAATGAGCACTCGAATCAGAATTTAGAACCCAACTAGAAAAAGAAAAAATCGTTAGATTAGTTTCTATGACGAGCAAATCATTTGAACTTTTCAAGATGCCTTCAACTGCCACCAACATATTCAACAATTCTGGCAAGGTGCTATCAATTTTATTCATATGATAGTTTATGATAAACTGTCCATATAAATCAAAAAGAGATTGCAGGATCAGATCAACCTATAATTCTTTGTCCATCATCATCTTGAGCTTCTGAAGCTTTTCAATGTCCTTGATCATTGTCAAACAATGATCATTGACGGACTGCTCATCATGCATCTTCGCTCTAACAAGTGTCCTAGAGATCTCAAAGTGACCCATGCGACTTTGCTCATTAGATGGACATTTTCTTGGCAAGTGAGTCAGCATTTTTTTGGCAATCCTCACGTCTTCATGCTGACACTGAAGATCATTAGATATGGATGCAAGAATGTAGCACCTAGCCCTATTATATTTATCCATCCACTTTTCAACTACAGCTTGTTGATCCAGAGATGGACGATTCGGTAAAACAGGCATATCCTAATTGAGGACATGGGTCAACTCTCAAAACTAAGAATAATTCTCAAATTTCTAAGCCAATCTTTGTAATTGGTCCTGGTTAACCTATTGGTGTCAAGGATTCGGGCTAAAGGGTTGGAACTCGACATGATAATCTACAGAGAGAACAGTTTCTAATCAAATATTTATACTTATAAATATTTATTCTAAAAATTTTAAAAATAAATAAGACTTTCACTATTTTTTTGAGTCTCTCATACTCTTTGGATGGAAAAACAAAAATCTATACGCGATTGATTTCTGGTGGATACTGTGGTCCCACTAATCTATATGTACTTCACCTAACAGTTATTGATGATGCACAAACTAATGAGTAGATAATATTTTATCCATTATTTCACTAAGCAAGATACAACGAATTCAGTCTCTAAGTCCTATGGCCTCACCTAATAATTATTGATGTTGGAAAATGTGTCTTAAAGTTAATTATCAATTTATTGACGATTGAACTTATTATATGTAAGTTGTCTATGAATTATTGATTAATAAATGTTATTTGACAGTTCATCATAATCTATGCATCTTCTTTTTATGAACTCTTTTATGATGAAGTCCTTAGAACTATATTTTAATCGATAAAAGAGATTTATTGAATAGTTTTTAAACTCGTTCACGATCAAATGATATGTTATTAATAAGGACGATAATGTTTATCGAGTATAGATCGTTGTGTACCATATGGATTGGTTGTCTTCATAACCAAAAAATATGAAGATATTGGTATAGTATGCAGGTAAAATATAGGAGTACATTTCACTGAACATGATCAAACTATAAAGTGCTCTGCTATCAAGAGCTACTCATGAAGGATAGGGGTATAAGTATCCCTCTGACTTGAGATCACTACTGTGACTTGCAAGCAACTCACTGTGCTTTGATGTTGGACTATTTATTTTTTTAATACAGTGATGAAAGATTTTTGATACAATCAAGTACTTACAAAGTCTGTGTGTGAGTCAAGATGAGACTGACCGCTCCTGATTTCATGAGATAGTGCTACGTTGTGTTTCAATTTAGTAAAATCTTGATCAGAGTAATCCCTATGAGGAGTTACAGAATTTATAAGATTGAGACAGAAAATAGATGTATTGATTAAGAGTTGACAGTTTAACTCTGAAGTCATCCTAAGTATTGAGGGTCAAAGAGATGAATTATACGGTAACCATATGCCAAAGGTTCTTGAATGCTGTTTTGCAATCTTTCGACCTATCCAGACGTCGGATATTATTGATAGATGGTCACTTTAATTAGTATAAAAATTTATTTCTGTGCTACCAGCTTAGGTTCGAACTTATGGGATCATACATAATAGAAGTTTCTGTCTGATCAGGTGGCTAATCAACGATTGAGAATCATTCAAGGGTATAATCGTCAATATGATTGATGATTAACCTTGTGCAAAAGTTAAAATAAAATTATAAGAGGATGAACTAGCAATTAGATTGTTAATTAACTTAATTTGATTGAGCAATGAGATTTGGATTAAGCCTAATTGAATTGGATTTAATTAGATTTGACCTAATTAGGTTATAAGATGATCCAATCGTAATAGAAGATTGATTCTTAATTTGATCAGGACTTAAGCTCGATTAATTTTTGATTGGATTAAAATTTAATCGAGTTGATTTAATGCCTAATTGGATTATGTTCTCATATTTAATTTAGGCTCTAACCAAATGGGTTTGGATTGGACCTAAATGGATAAACATAAGAGTCCAATTAAATTGGACTACTTCCCTTGCACCAACCCCTTTTTTCCATGCCTTGTTCTTATGCAAAATTCAATTTTGTGTGAAGTTTTCCCATGCCCAGAGGGTGTTTCTCGTCCCTTCTTAACACCCATATGGATGGGATAATGATTGGTTTAAAATTGAATTCAAATTTAATTTGAATTCAAGCTTGAACCAATCCTTATCTTGATTTGTATTTAAGTTTGAATTTGATTTGAACTTATCCTTATCCTTCTCCCTTGCATGCTATAATAAAATGAGTTTGTTTTTGGCATCTGAAAGAATGAAAATCTGGTTTTCACTAAGAGAAAAGATAGGGAGAAAAAGAGTGGGAATGAGATCTGACCAAGGGTTCCTTAGGGTTCGATCTTAGGTTTCATCATTGGGATTTTGGGAAAGAGAGAAAAGAAAGAGAGAAATAGTTTTCCCTCTTCTAATTTCTTCTTCCACCTTAACATCCTCCTTAAAGCCTTCTTCTTTCATCCTTGGAAGAGTCCAAGCGATTCGAAAAAGGAACGTGATCAGCCATCAAGTGGTCTATGCAAGGAGCTAGCACTCCAAGGAGATCAGTCGGATCTAGACTTCATGTGGACTTCCGTGGAGGTCGGACAATCTGTGTGGCTACTGCATGACTAGAAGAACCTCAAATCTATGGTAATCAGCAGTGGTGATCTTTGACCCATACTCAGGTATTGGGTTCGGAACTCAATGATTAGATAGATTTGATCTAGGGTATTGATATGATCGATGCTTGTTAGTGTTTGATTTTAGATTATGCATGTATGTTTATGTCAAATGATCCTTAGTAGATAGTTTTTAGATCTGATCTAATGTATGTACGAGAGATTAAATTATTTAATCTAGTTTATTTTTGCTGAAAAATTTTTAAAATATATGCATGAAATCGTCTGCCTCTCCATCAAATGGTATCAAAGCAAGGTTCATTTTGACATGAATATATATGCATATAGATATGAAATTTAATCCATTTCATATATGATATGTTAGATTAGATGTCTTAATAGTCTAAGACTCATATTGAGTTTATTACCATGGCCATTCGATCATAAAAGAAAATAGGGATTAAAGTTCCACTCTTATCCAATCGATGGATTCTCTTATGGCGTATAGGGATGTCGATGTGATCACATCTCATGAAGAAGAATAGCAAAAAAAAATTTTAAAATTATTTTAATCATTAAAAATAAAATCTAGAATCATAAATAAGTTTTGATTAGATCTAAAATAGATTTATGATTGATTTTATTATTGTTCATACAAAATAATCAGTTCTGAAACTCTGCAATCTATTGTTGGCACACCTGCTGAGTCGACTCAATTTTGGTTTAAGTCGACTCAAATCTCTGATGAGTTGGCTCAGTTTTCTATTGAGCTAACTCAATTGTGCAGGCTGAGGATAAATATTTCTATTCATCACCAGTGAGTCGACTATGTCTCAGAATTGAGTCGACTTAGTCCAAGGTGAGTCGACTCAAATTTTCTGGATAGAATATTTTACATAAAATTTAATGTAAAGGAGTTTACATTTAAAATTATTTCAATAAATAATTAATATCCATGTTTATTCTATACTTAATTAAGAATTAAGAGTTAAATCTTTAGATCTAGAATTATGAATTTAAAGATCTAATGACATAGCATAAAATATGGAGCTATAGATTAGCTCGAATCAGGTCTTTTTAACTGGGTTGACCTAGGATAGAAATCAAATAGATAATAGACTAATCTGAGTTGTTGATTAAATTGAGCCTGTGTCACAATGCTGATCAAATTGAAATTAATAAATCAATTGATGTCTAAGGCAAGTGGTTGAAAGGAATTTTTAATTGGGATTGTTCGCTTTTGTAACCAATTATGTTGGTGTCTAAGAAAAGAAATAAAGACCCTCTCATCGATCACCACTTGCCTGGCCAATGTGGTCAATCTGATTTTGATTAGGTCACTTTGTGATTGGAGTTGACCCATGCTATTAAGGTTAATCAGTATGACTAATTTTGGTGCCTTTGAACCAACCTTGTCTCTAGTCCTCTTTAAAGACTTGGTGAAGTCAGTGGGAGAATTTTTGACTACTGGTTAATCTCTTCTTTTCATTTTAAAATATATAACTAAATTTTTTAAATTATTAGATCTATAAAATGATATAGTTATGGGGATAACTACATCATAGCCTCCCATTAAGATGGATGGTAATTGATTCAATAGTCTAGATAATTATTGGAGGTACCACACGCTTGGTATTTATCTGGCTATTGGACTTATCATTCATAATATGATAACTCAGTTGTAACTTTTTAATGGATGGTCAGATTTGCTGAGCCACATTCAGGCCTAATTATTTGTTAGTTAGATGCATTGAGTATGGTCATGTTAATGGTTGGACCTAAGAAGGACTTTTAGTGGAGGTGCCACATGCCTGCTGAAGAGGTGTCTGGGGTAAAATTATTACTAAAAATTATTTAAAAAAATAATTAATTAAAAACCTACTCATAGATGCACAAGGATTAGCCGAGCCATATTCAGACCCATGTGCAGTATGTGTGGATTCTAGTACCTGCTAAGGAATTAAAGTGATTCCTCAAATTAGAGGTAGAGACTACTAACTCGTATAAAATAGTTGGAGAACTTTTAGACTAAAGCCTAAGTCTTTAGGCTTAAATAATTTATATACTAATTGATCTTTTGTTTTCTTTTCAGTAATGGCTAGTTCTTTCTCGCTCCGCTCACTGTTAGACAGTGACAAGCTCTCAGGATCTAATTTCGATAGTTGATATCAAAATTTAAAGTTTATTCTGGAGAATGAGCGGATCTTATATATTCTTGCAGATTCGACACCTGAGGAGTCTGCTCTGAATGCTCGTGGTATGGTTCGAGATATTTACCAGAAGTGGCTCAATGATCGAATCACTGTACGTTGCATCATGCAGGTGGCTATGAATGACGAGTTCAATCACAAATTTGAGAATGCTCAGTCAGAGAAAATACTTATGTACTGAATGAATCCTTTAGCACTCCTGATGATGTTGAAGGGCACAAAATTCTTGTGCTGTCTATAATGTCCAGATGAGGAAGGGGCATCGGTTATTGATCATGTACTATACATGATCGAGTAGATCGAGTGTCTGAGCAAACTCAGATTTTTCTTACATGAGCAACTAGAAAAAGATGTGATCCTGAATTCTTTTTCTAAGACTTACCTACTTTTTTTTAATCATTATAAAATGACTAAGCCTGCAGTAAACTACTATAATTTGTTAAGATTACTGTAGACTTTTGAGAAGGATCATCAGCTCCATAATGAGTCGATGAATGTGGTGGGTGGTTCCTCTTTTCGGCGATGTCCCTTTAAGAAAGGGAAGAAAAAAAGAATAAAAAGGTGTAGCATGCTAGGGCGCCTAAGCCTGTTCAGACCAAAAAGTCTAAGACTGACTAGAGTCAGGTGGAATGCTTCTATTGTAAGAAGTTAGGTCACTGGAACAGAAATTATCCTCAGTATATTACTTTTTTTGATCCGAATAGGCCTAATAAGAGAAAGCAGCAAGTGGTTGCTAGTCAAAATAATTATATAATAATACCTTGTAACTTCTCTATTTGTGATATTACTATCTAGGTATTGAATACTAGAGATACTGGTATGGCATGCAAGTAAAATATAGGAGTATATTTCACTAAACGTGATCAAACTGTGGAGTACTCTGCTGTTAAGAGCTGCTTGCGAAGGATATGGATATAAGTGTCCCTCCAATCTGAGATCACTATTGTGATTTACAAGCAACTCACTATGCTTTGGTGTCAGACTATATGTACTTTTAATAAAGTGATGAAAGAATTTTGATTATAGTCAAATACTTATGAAGTCTGTATGTGAGTGAAAATGAGATTGACTGCCCCTAGTTTCAAGAGATAGTGCTATGTTGTGCTTCAATTTAGTAAAATTTTGATCAGAATAATCTTTGTGAGGAGCCACAGGATTTATAAAGTTGAGATATAAAATGGATGTACTGGTTAAGAGTTGATAGTTTTATTCTGAAGTCATCTTGAGCATTGAGGATCAAAGAGATGAATTATACGATAACCATATGCCAAAAGTTCTTGAATGTTGCTTTGCAATCTTTTGGCCTATTTGGATGTCGGATATCATTGCTAGATGATCACTTTGATTAGTACAAAAATTTATTTCTATACTACTGACTTAGGTTCGAACCTATGGGATCACATGCAATAGAAATTTCTATCTGATCAGGTAGCTGATCAACGATTAAGAATCATTCAAGAGTACAATCGTCAATATGATTGATGATGAATCTTATATAAAAATTGAAATAAAATTATAAAAGGATAAATTAGCGATTAGATTGTAAATTAGCTCAATTTGCTTGAGCAATGAGATTTAGATTAAATCTAATTGAATTGGATTCAATTATGTTTGACTTGATTAGGTTATAAGATGGTTCAATCGCAAAGGGAGATTGATTCCTGATTTGATCAAGACTTGAGCTCGATTAATTTTTGATTGGATTAAAATTTAATCAAGCTAATTTAGTGCCTAATTAGATTAGATTCTTTTATTTAATTTAGGATCTAACCAAATGAATTTGGATTGGACCTAAATGGATAAACATATGAGTCCAATTAAATTGGACTACTTCCCTTGCGCCAACTCCTTTTTTCCACGCCTTGTTCTTACGCATAATTCAGTTTTGCATGAAGTTTTCCCATGCCTAGAAGGTGTTTCTTGCCCCTTCTTAATGCCCATATGGATGGGATAATGATTGGTTTAAAATTGAATTCAAATTTGATTTGAATTCAAGCTTGAACCAATCCTTATCTTGATTTGTATTTAAGTTTGAATTTGATTTGAACTTATCCTTATCCTTCTCCCTTGCATGCCATAATAAAATGAGTTTGTTTTTGACATGTGAAAGAATGAAAATCGGGTTTTCATCAAGAGAAAAGGTAGGGAGAAAAAGAGTGGGCATGAGATCTGGCCGAGGGTTCCCTAGGGTTCAGTCTAAGGTTTCATCGTTGGGATTTTAGGAAAGAGAGAAATAGTTTCCCCTCTTCTAATTTTTTCATCCACCTCAACATCCTCCTTAAAGCCTTCTTCTTTCTTTCTTGGAAGAGTCCAAGTGATTCGAAGAAGAAACGTGATCAGTCATCAAGTGGGCTCTGTAAGGAGGTAGCACTCCAGGGAGATCAGTCGGATTCGGACTTTGTGTGGACTTCCTAGAGGCCGAACAATCTGTGCAACCACTGCATGACTAAAAGAACCTTAGATCCTACGATAATCAGTAGTGGCGATCTTCGATCCATGCTCAGATATTGGGTTCAAAACTCAATGACTAGATAGATTTGATCTAGGGCATTGATATGATCGATGCTTGTTAGTGTTTGATTTTAGATTATGCATGTATGTTTATGTCAAATGATCCTTAGTAGGTAGTTTTTAGATCTGATCTAATGCATTCATAGTAGATTAAATTATTTAATCTATTTTATTTTCATTAAAAAAAATTTAAAATACATGCATGAAACCACCTGCCTCTCCATCAATTGGCATATTTCTTAGTTAAGTCAGATCCACCGTTTATCAGCGGGCACAAAGCCATCATTGGGTTCTTCACCTAATAGTTATTGGATCCAATCCTATCTCTACCCTAAGGCATCTAATGTCAATAAAGTGATTGTGCCTTTTCGATGCAACCGAACAACTATGACCAGTTGAGAATGATCGATGCCAGGAAGGCACCCTCATCTCTATTGAAAGACTGCTAGACTTAATATTTAATTGAAAAAATTTAGGTTCAGATCTCATCTAAGTCAGCACATCTGATGTCTGACTGACCAGATTTAAGTTAGCACAATCTCATATCTGACTAATCTAGTTGGCATTGGTGAACATGAATGACCAAACAATCCTATTCAATTCTTAATCAACCAAATTGGCTAGATAAGTGAGATCGATGGGAGGGTCTGCCGATGCTTATCTTAGACACCATCGAAATGGCTAGATAAGCATGCTCTCAATTAAAAATCATCGATCAAGATGCCTTATTTATTTTAGATACAAATTGATCAATTAGAATCAAATAGGTTAGCCTAGTGACTCAGACTCGAACCATCAAGCCAAATTCAATCTTGAGTCAATCAATTCACATCAAAATATGAATCGATGTAACCAACTATAACTAAACTCGATTTTGAGCCTCTTTGACCTAATCCTAACCCACCACAGATTAGATTCGATCAACTACTCAAAATCGACAGTGGGTTCTAACCTGATCTAATCAATGATCCTCATTATAGTTTGATTATTAGACCTAATTTGTTTGATCCATATCCAAAATCTATGTTTCATGCATTAAATTTCAGATCTTAAAATCTCATTTTTAGATCTATTAATCTTAATTTCAGATCTTAAAATCTCATTTTCAGATCTTAATTAAGTGCATTATAAACATGGAATTCAGTTTAGATGTCGAAACAGTTTTAGATCTAAACATACAACATGTATCTTATATATCTAGGGCTTTCTTTTCACGGTTCTTCTTCTTGATTCATACAGGCACCCATTCCACTATAATTTCATATGGCAGGATGGCCTTTACTATGATTCTTGAAGAATACTAGGCTACTAGAAATTAAATCTAATATATCACATATGTATTTAAAATAAATTTTAGATCTACACATGCTTTCACATATCTCATATATGAACAGAAATTCAGATCTAAATATGAAACATATGTTGCATATATGAACATTAGATTCAAATCTAAATATGCTTCATATATCATATATATGAAAATAAAATCAGATCTAAATATGCTTCATATATTATATATGAAAATAAAATCAGATCTGAACATTCATGTCAAAAATTATGGATCTGATAATACTGTTAGAAATTGATAGTTTCATGCATGAATTTTAGAACCTTTCTGAATCTATAGCAGTAGAAGATGTCTAGATTAACTCTTAACCTAGAATGTATCAGATATAATTTGAAAACTATCTAAGTATGGATTTGATGACATAAACACAGCATGCATAATCTGAAATTTAAAATCCATAGATCATATCTATGCTGTAGATTACATCTACGATGAAATAGAGATCAGATCTCAATACCTAAGCATGGATCGATCTTTACCATAGCTGATGATCATGGATTTGTTAGGTTTCTTAAACTGTACATGCATCCAGTCTCTATAGATATTCACACGAGGCTCCGATCTGATCAGAGGTCCGACGATCTCTCCGAGGTGCTAGCTCTTTTGTAGAGATCCACTCCTGATGATTGATTGATCTCCCTCTTCAAATCTCTTGGATGCTCTCAAAGAACAAGAAGGATTGGAGGAAGAGAAGGTGGAGAAAGACTCTTGAGAACTCTTTCTCTCTTCCCAACACCTAATGCTCAAAACCCTAGTACCCTAGGATCTTCTACATGCCAAATATGGAGTCACCCACCTTAAAACTCATGCCCACAAGGACCTCATGCACAACTAGATTTCCATGGTGATATTTTAGATTTCTCACGATGATTTTTTGTTCTCTTTGTCTCACAAAAAGAATGGCATTATCCGGTTGGCATCCGAAGATTTTGGATGAGGTCAAACCTCATCCTGATAAGGAATTAAATTCAAATCTAATTTGAGCTTACCTTATCAATCATATTTTATCCCATATTTAAACATGAGATAGGAAGGGGTGGAAACACAAATTCACATGAAGAAACCTCACGCAAAAACCATATTGGTATTAAGGGAAAAAGGGCATCATTAAGGGTGTGGCGCAAAGGGAGGAAGAGTCCCTTGCAATTAGGTCTGTTGGTTAGTTCTAATTTAGTCCCAAATCAAATCCAATTTGATTAGACCCAAAGAGATAGTGAACATAATCCAATTAGAAATCTAATCTTCTTAATTAAATCTTAATCTAATTAAAAATTAACTAAAGTCATGTTCTGATCAAATCAGGAATTAATCTTCTTTGCAATCGGACTAAACCCAATTCAAGTCAAACTGAATCTTATTTAATTAGACTTGATCTAAACCTCATTGCTCTATCAAATTAAATTAATTAGTAATTTAATTACTAATTAATCCTCTTATAATTCACTAACTCTTAGCGAATTACTTTATTACAACTTTTGTATAAGGTTAATCACTAATCACATTGATGATTATATCCTTTAATGATTCATAATCGTTAATCAGCCATCTGATCAGACAAGAATCTCTTTTATATTTGACCTCATAGATTCTATTCTGTCTGATAGTGAGATATATTGTGATCTCCATCATAATATCATCGAAACTTCTTTCGATGGGTTGGAATAATTCTAACTCTATCCTTCGAGGGTCATCGATCATCAAGATGATGCTCGACGAATCTCACAATCCACTAGTGATACCTAGCAATATGTAGTGACAATCCAGCAGAATGAAAGTATTGAATCTCTAGGTATAGTTATCTTGTAATTTAGTCCTTCTATAATGAGTTCTGACTCGATGGAGGTCATAAAGAACTTATCAAACCCCAATGTCAGTTATATGCCAGATTGACTCGACTCGAGTTCATTCATAAATCTTATAAATTTTTTTTTTCAGTATTCATACTTACTTCGACTGAAAACTTACTGAACTCAATCTTATAAATCACATAGGACTTTTTCTTTTTTTATCAAGATCAATAGATTTTATCTAAATACATTCTACTCCTAATAGTGAACTGAAACCCATTGAAACTAACATGCACCGCAAGGATCCAAATGGCTAAGGATCTAAGTTTTGGTGCAGTAAAACTCAGTAACCTCACTACGAATAGTCAATGCACTGCACGTCAAAAGACACTCACGCCACTGCAGCATCGAATAAATCACTGACAAGTGAGTAGTCATCTAAGTAGTTTCTCATGTTGATCACACTCAGTGTAAGTTATTCTCTAACAACTATCTGTACTCTCACCTCAGTATCTTCACACTGCAGACTCGAGATTTATCTATCTAGAAGGAAGGTGATTCACGTACCGATCTAACTGGATCGATCACTATCTTTCATGATGATCCTACAATCGAGAGCATTTAGAAATTAACCACTAATAATGTATGTCTCAAATTCTTAATACTTTAAAAATATAAAAAATTATCTGTTAATTTTTAGGATAAATCATGGACACATAAAATATGATTGAAAATAAAATTTATCCCTTATTAATAATAAATATTTTACTAGTATAAATTAATACTCTAAAATTATAAAATATATTAGCCAATAATTAGCTTCTAGGGCACACATCCAACAAGAACCTATAGAGCCTATTCATATTGAGCCAGTACATATAGTTTCTCCTTCACCTCATGGAGTCTCCCATCCTTTGATAGATACTTGTATATTCTAATAAAGGATGTAGAAGAAATATTCCTCATAGGAGACAAGGGACATGAAGATGATCCAAAAATTACTATGAGGTGATGTCAGACATCAATTTCGAGAAATGATTGAATGCAATAAAGTCAAAAGTTGACTAGATGCATTCTAACCAAGTTTGAACCTTAGTGGATCCACCAGCAGGTATAGTACCTATTGGATTCAAATAGATCTACAAAAGAAAGTGATGTAAAGGCAGAGATCTTAAAAGCAAGTATCTCAAAATTGGAACACTAAATGTATCAAATTGTTTGATATCATCAAGGAAGAGGAGGAAACATGTGTTTATAAGAAGGTTAGTGGGAGTATTATTATGATCCTCATAGTATACATGGATGACATCCTTCTGATTGAAAATGTTGTTCCCATACTGACTTTGGTTAGAATATGGTTGTTTAAAGATATTCTTCATAAAAGATCTTTGGAAAACATCCTATATAGATCTATGAGATAGATCTAAAAAGGATGCTAGTTTTATAGAAAATGTATATAGAAGAGGTGCTGAAGAGCTTTAGCATGACAAATTCCAAAAAGAGTTTTGGATTAATCTCTTCGAGAGATGTGTAGGTCACATCTGTGGAGATACAATACGTGAGCTAGATCCCTTATGCTTCAGCTAGTGGGAGCTTCATGTATGCCATACTATGTATATGACCTGATATATCTTTGCTGTGACTGTCACGAGCAAATGTCAGTCGAGTCCAGGCTAAGAACACTGGACAGCTATGAAGAACATCCTTAGCTACTTGAGAAAGACTAAGAATTTTTTATTGGTCTTTGAGGAGAATTAAAGTTGAGGGTAGAAGGATACACTATATCAAACTTTATATCTGATATTGATGGTAGAGAGTCTACATCAAAAAAAAAATTTCTTATACAATAAAGATTCGGTACATTGAAAAAATTTTAAAGAATCGATTATTATATATTTTACAAAGACCATGTATGTCACTGCTTATGAGTAATTAAGAAAGTCTTCTAGTTAAAAAAGATTTATTGCAGAACTGTATGTAATGTCATAAGATGGCACAACACTGTACTGCGACAATATAGATACCATAGCCCTAGCTAAGGAGTCTAGATCTCACCAAAATTTTTAGTATATAAGAGCGATAAATAATTATTCATGACTATCTCGAGAAGTAAAATTTTGAGAATTAGAGTAGATCCCACGAAAATGTAGCAGGTCCACTAACTAAACCATCTTACTAGCATAGAATCAAAAGTACATCTTATGAAGATGCAACTTAGATATATGGTAGATTGACTTCAGTACAAATGAAAGCTTGTTAGATGTATGTCCTAGAAATCAATAGAGTTATTATATTAATTTTTTTAAGATATAATTTTATATTTGACTTAATTAATTAGGATAGTTAATTTTTATTCATGCAGAATATTTATTTTGATTAAAAAAATAAGATAAATTAAAGTAATATATTAAATATTTAATTATATAAATATAAAGTATAATAAGATATTTTTTTTAATTTAAAATTATCATTGAATTATAATATGTAATAATATAATTAATAATATATTATCAAGTAATATATATAATATCAAATATAATATAATATTAATATAATATATTAATGGTATATTGATATATCAATTTTTTCACTAGACTGAGGGGTATTTTGTCATTATCTTTCAATCCAAGATCATTGCTTGGGGATAATCTTAGATTTTTGACCTTAAGGATGAGTATTCTATTAATGAGTTTGGAGATGACTTGAGGAGTAGGAATGATCTGAAATCACTACCACGTAGGATCGTCATGGTGCAATCAAATATGATGATCTCATCACCTCCATCTACATCATCCTTAATCTTGGATGGATCACCTCATACCAAATGCCTCCAGAAGGAGATGGGTGGGGGTGTGCCATGTGAGGCATACCACGAGAGGTTGGGCTAAAATTTAGCCTGTGGGCGGCCCGATTTTAGTGCAAATATGAAGAGTATGATTCAAATCAGGTAGTCTAATAAGAATTTTATTTAGGTTGACAAAAATTGAGCTGGGCCAATTTTGTGGAGGTCTGCCAACTATTTGGGTTGTATCTTTCACATGACAGAATGATTGATCTTCTTTCAACCACCAAAATGTGTTTTGCAAAGCCTTCAAAGCACAACAAATCTTTTTCTTCCATTCGCAATACAAATCATGAAGCTAAGCTCATGCTTTGAAAGAAATAAATCACGATCCAATAATTAACATCACAAAAGAAGATCAATCATTCTTTCATACGAAAGATACAAAACTGATCTCATAATAAATAGGATACTATGTTGGATTTAGTAGGAAGCACACTCATGAGTGGATTTTGAATTATATTTTGAATGAGGCAGATGGTAAGTGATGAG
Organism: Elaeis guineensis; assembly: GCF_000442705.2. Taxonomy (NCBI): domain Eukaryota; kingdom Viridiplantae; phylum Streptophyta; class Magnoliopsida; order Arecales; family Arecaceae; genus Elaeis; species Elaeis guineensis. The sequence continues at coordinate 33,333,957 of NC_025997.2, read as the reverse complement.
TTGAAGGGTTGTGGATGTGGTTAGGATTAGCCCGAGGAATAAGTAGAGAGTGGAGAGAGAGTTGATGATTTGGTGTTGTGGTTTGTTTCTCATAAGCGGTAGCCACATCAACCATGAGGATGACAATTAAAAATTGGAAGAGCAAGAAATGGGGCTGCATGAATCGAGGTTTACAGATTGGCATATTTCGAATCTAATTTATAAAAATTAAGTCAAATCAATTACTATTTGATTCTAATTAGATCGAATTTATGATTTATTTTAAATTAGTGGACTTTTCAAGTTGATTTGGGTTGTAAATCTTCCAAATACAAGTCATAAGAAGCATGTATGAACTGATCATTTAATTATATTGCAAACATATTATAGAACAATCTTACAACTAAACAGCATACAACCATTGTTAATAGACCATTTAACATAAGATTTGATTGTCAAACAAATATATATCATAATCAACGATAGCTTTTGATGATTAATCACATAAATATTTTTGATGAAAGCTCTTGTACCTTTTAAATTTAAGGATGTTTCAAAATCAGAAAATTATGTTGCTAGTGTAATGTCCATTGATATCCCCAAATGTCAAGGTGAGAATCATTTCGTGGAATAAAAATCACAAGACATTATGCTAAAGATCAAAGATATTTGTGCCCCTCCCTTAGGATTTGTCAAGGTGAATTTCGATGGCAATGTCAGGAATGGGAGGGGTGGTGCGGGATTTGTCATTTGGAAACCTAATACTAGGTGGTTGGTAGCTGGAAGCTCCCATCTTTTTGAGCCTTCAATCCTAGGAATTGAGCTTCATGCCACCTGAGTGGGCATCACTTATCCTAGATAGGAGCTATAGGTAGAGAGCATCTTCTTTGAGAAAAATTTTGCTATCGTCATTGGTTGGATCTGAGGCAGCATGAAGCAGCTAGAGGCACATCCACTACTCCGTGACATCTGGACTTCTCTACATCATTTCACTGTAGTATCGATCTGGCATATTTATTGGAAGGCGAACAGCAAGGCTGATTGGGTTGCTTCTTATGTGATGGACCACTCAGGGGACTGGATCTAGAGATGGGGGACATGGGCCTGTCGGATCTATGAGACTTTTTGTACCTTGATTTCATGGGCTGCTTTCATACCAAATTGGTGTGACTGCCTGTTTGTATGAAAAAAAAATGTCTGTGCAGAAATTGCCAACAACCAGCATTATGAGGCAAACCAGAATTTAAGTTGGATTTGGCATTTCAAGACTGCTCCTTCAATTAAGATGTTCTGATGGAAAGTATGTTGGGGTCATCTTCCATGCAAAGCCTTTCTTCACTCAAGAGGCATGATCCAACAACAAGCCACTACCTGCAGGCTTTGGCAACTTAATATTGAAGAGATTGATCATTGCCTTTGCACGTGCCCTTGAGCACCAAAAGTCTGGAAGACTGGAACTTAATTAAAAGAAAATATCTACAGACTCTTCCAATTCAATTGTTTATAGGAGCCTGCTAATATGTCATCAAATCGGCTAGCCAGCATTTTGGATGCAATTAACTATTGCCATTCATCAACTTGGGCTTAAATGAATCTATCTTGAAGGTGATTCCTTAACGTTTATCTTTTCTAAATTGAATTCCTTAATAATTAATAGTTATTAAATAGATAATACACTAAGTCAAATTGCATATTAGCATTCTAACCTTAGAATGCTTTATTATCTCTATCACACCTCTGGTCCAAGATCACTAGCCGATAAGGATGGCAACAGTTAGGAAACCTACAAATTTTGCGTTACCCATAACTGAACTGGCTAAAATCTTACCATCCAAACCCATCCCCAATCTGATTATGAAATTAATAAAAAAATTCCAAACTAGTCCCATTGAAAATTCGTATAAACTCAATACTCAAATTCACATATTAATCTTTATTCGGATCAAATTATTTAGGTCCCTGAACCCACCTAATCAATTAAAATATGATATAAAATTAAAAACTAGAAGTAGTGATTACCAGTGATTACTATGGATTATAAAGACAATGAATTCAAGAAAAAAAAAAGACGATGCTTCAATGCCTATGAACATGATGGATTCCTTTTGAACGAACAACAAATAAATATCAAATATCTAGAAAAAAAAGGGAAAATGATAGATTTCTATTAGCATTGATCATATCAATAAATGCATATGTTTAAGATAGAATGATGGAAATCTATTAGATAAACTCACTTAATCTATGGATTTGGTATTATATTCATATTATCATGAGAACAGAACTCCATAAATAGAAAATTTTGTAGTCGAAGAAGAATCTATTTGATCAAAATACCCCAAAGCCAACAAAAAATCATGCTTCTACTAAGATTAAGCTCTCAAAACCTCAAGAGATCAACTCAAACCACCACAACTTGTACAAAATCCCATCCAGAAGAAACTCCAGTTGGAATGTAAGAAACACCACCAATCTTCTCAAATGCTCTCTTTCCCCACAAATCTCCAAAAAAGATAATGAAATGGAATGCAAAAAAAGCGAAAAGACCCAAAAAAAGATCTATATGGGAAAAGGTTCTACTTTTACACCTTGGTTGGCAGAGAAAAATAGAAAAGAAAGTTAATACTTTCTCTTGATTGGGACTTTTTTCATCAAAGAAAAAGAAAAAAAAGGAGAGAAATAGAGAGAATACAAACCCCTTCAAACCTATAATTTTTTTCTCCTCCAAATCGAGTAAATTTGAAGAAAAAAGAATTAAGAGTTTCAAAAAATTTTATAATTCTCATCTTACCTCTTTACTAATGAAGAATAAAATTAATATTATATTTCAGTCCGAGAACTTATTTCAAGCCTCCTTTCTAATTAAGACTCCTAGAACAAAAAAAAAAAGCTGCCTGAAGCGACATACCCGATTGAAAATCCTATGGATGGGAAAAATCAATGAAATTACAAGGAAAGACAAAAAAAATCAATGAAAACATAAGGAAAGATGGAAAAAATTAAAAGATAAGACCTTTTTCCTACTTCGATTTTTTTTTTTTATTATTTTCACTTCTCTTTTTTGGAGAACTGTGGGGAAGGAGAGCACTTGAGGGAGATGGAGGGTTTTCTTGGTTCTAGAGGATGAAAAACAAAGGCAAAATCGATGGGAAACTTAGAAAAAAAATCAAAGGAAACAAAAGAAAGATGGAAAAAGTAAGAAGTTGAGATCTTTTCCCACTTAAATTGTTTTCTTTTTGCTTCTCTTTTTTAGAGATATATGGGGAAGGAGAGCACTTGAGGGAGATGGAGGGATTAATTGGGTATAATAGTAAAAGAAGATTGTACTATTTTTTTTTCTTTCTTTCTTCTTTGCTTCCAACAAAAAAGGAAAGAAATTATTTTCTTTTTTCTTTAAAGTCCTAATCAAGAAGAAAGAAATGCACTTCTTTTCTTTTCTTTTCTCTCCTCACAAATATTTTCTTTTCTTCCCCAAACTCCCTACCAAGGTGTTAATGTTTTCTATCTTTCTTTTATTTTCATCAATTTTCATCAGGTAGGATGCTTGGAGTGGCGGAATAGGGAAGCTTAGAGCCTTAGACAGATTTTGTGTTATAAATCTCCACCTCCTCCAACTGACACAAATAGTGTCATTTGATTTGGAAGTGACTTACTTTGAGCCTCATTCCAATAGCCTGTGAGCTACAAACCTACCAGTTCAATATAGATTTGACTTGATTTATTCAAGTTGAGTACTATAATGTCTCATGCTTTTAGAAAAGCAAACCAACTAGCAGATAATTTAGCTCGGCTTGCTGATAATTTAGTTGTCCACTTAGCTTTGAATCTTTCTAAATATTTTTATTCTCTTATCATGGCTGACATGATAAAAGTCCATTCTCATTTGTAATGTTTGCATATCTTTTTTTTTCGGTTGAGGCATTATATCCCCTATATATATAGACATACACACACTATATGACTAAGGAGAAAGGTTGGCTTTTTTTTTGGACTATTTCGATACTTATTAGCATTGCAAATTTGGTCCTCAACATTAATCAAAGCATCATAAACATGCCGCCTATGTAACCATTGAAATGGAACCCACCGACACTTTTTAAAGCATCGTTCGGTTTAACTGTTGATGCTAATTAGCATTGCAAATTGATGATGTTAATTAGCATTGCTAAGTGGATGATGCTTATAAACATCATTTACTCGATATTTAACAATGCTTAGAAGTGTGATTTATATATTTACAAATGATGCTTTAAAACATTATCCAATTTATGTTTTGTGACACTAACAAGCATCGCTAATTATTTTTTTATAAGAAGGGTAACAAAATAGTATATCAAAAAATTTATACAAATATGTATTAATAAATCTGTACATCTCGAACAAATCACTTAAACATAATAAATATTAAAAAAATTAAAAAAATCTTATTATGCAACAAATCACAAAATATATCTATAATGTATATCTAAATTCCAAGTTTTTATATTGTCAAAGATGATTCATCCATTACAACTCGAAGAACTTTTAAAAATTGCCAAAAGATACATTGTATATAAAATATCAAAAAAATAGATAGAGGACTATCAATATCCATGGTAGCATCATCATCATCATTACTTTCATGAAGTTGCCACACGTCCAACCTCATGTGGATCCCCATCTAATCTTCACTCTTCCTTGATCATCTATAAAATAAATACAAAAGAATAAAACTAATTCAAAAGTATTAAATATATATTGTACAAAATGAAATAAATTTGAAATAAAGTTTAGGACAAATCACAAGAACACCCCCTCAACTTTAATCCAATTTCACTTACATCTTCTTGACTTTAAAAAATATCAAACTAACTCTTCAAATATTCGAAATATTCTAAAATTATCCTACCATTTATCTCTATTAACATAATAATATAATGTGACCATCATATGATGCTATCATTTTATAAAATGATGAAAATATCCTTATCTCTATCTTTTTCATCCTTCCTCCTCTCCGATTGATCCTCTCCATCAGCAACATCCCTCTTTCTTCCTTCTCCTTCCCTCTCCTTTCTTTTTTCCTCACCCACTTCTTCTCCTCTATGATGACTCCCTCTATCTCCATCTATTTCTCACCAACGACTACTCTTTCTCCTCCTCCCCAACCCCTCCTCCCCTTCCTCTTCACTCACTTCTCCTCCTCCTCCTCCATCTCTAAGCTCTCCTATGGGCCCTTCTTCTCTATAGTGGCTCTCTCTATCTCCAACCATTCTTTGCCGGTGACCTCTCTATCCCCCTCCTTTCCTTCTTCATCTATTTTTCCTCCCATCCTTCTCCTCCAAGCCACCCATGATCCCTCCTCCTCCATGGTGATTTTCTTCACCTTCTTCCATTCCTTGTGGTGGTCCCTCCCCCTCCTTCCCTTCCTACTCACCCACTTCGTCTCCTCATCCTCTTCCTCCTTCAAGCCCGCTCATGAGCTCTATCCTTCCACGATGGCCCCCTCCATCTCCATCTCTTCTCATTGGCAACCAATCCTTCCCCCTTTCTTTCCTCCTTACTCTCTTCACCTTATTATCCACTTCCTCTAAGACCGCCCATAAGCTCTCCCCCTCCATGGCAGTTCTCTTCATCTCCACAAATTCTTTGCCAGTGGCCCCTTGCCCCTTCTTGCCTTTCTCCTCACCCTCTTCTTCTCCTCCTCCTCTAGTTCTATTCATGAGGCCTTCGATGCCATCATCCCCCTTTATGTCGACCTCCACAATTCCATTCTCTTCCTCCATAGTAGCTCCTTCCACCTTCACCTCTTTGTTACTAGCAAACCCTTTTAGATGAGCGAGGGGTATTTCAATCTATTGAGAGAGAAAGCTGACATCATTTGTTGGCAAGTGAACAACAGAACAACTTTGAAAAATCTCAAAAACTTGAAAGACTAATTTGATACTTTTTAAAGTCAAGAGAATGTAAGTAAAATTAGACTAAAGTTGAGGAGATGTTCTTATAATCTATCCTAAAATTTATTAAATTATTATGAATCTATAGGTCATCTACAATAATCTCCTCATTTGGATCATCAGTAGGAGGCTCATGTTGGGCTGAGGCTACTGTACAAATGATAAAAATTCTATCAAGGCTACTGAGATTGCTAGAGTGTCAAAGGGTCGATCTTGAGATGCTAGAGCTCATAGGCCTAACTAGAAAATGATCTAGCCTGAGAATGCTAGAACTATATACCTTTGAAGCATGTCTGAGACACAACATTCATAATCTGCACAAATTAATTTAATATTAGTTAATATAAATTTTAAATATAATAATAGATAAATTTTTAATAATAAATACTATTCACTAAATAAAAATATACATCTTAAATATTCTTATTGATAGGAGTCGAGCATTATTCTCTCCTTAAACATCTATCCTGATCCAATTTGTTGAAGTATTTAGTTCATCAATCGGTACAATAGTGCAAGACATACACTAAGTATATGTCTCCTCATCTTCCAAAACTATTCTATTATCATATCTTACAAGTCTCTAGAAATAGTCCATTCATTACGTTTTGAGTCTTGTACAAAAGATACTTGTTGAGCTTGAGATAAAAATATGAATGGATCATTTTTTAATAGTACACTAGTATGTATCAATTTTAAAAAATTTATAAATCTATATTCATTTGTGTCTTGCTTCAAATCTCTTGGTGAGTTTACGTCAATCCAATCACATCGAAATAATACTATCTTAAACTTTCTATAATAATCCAACTCATAAATATCTATAAGCACACTATAATAAGTTTTTGTATCTACTTCTACCATAACTTCACTATTTTGGATTTTTCTAAATTTTTATCGCTCTTTAGTATGAAATTTAAAATCAATAATGAAGAAATAATTATATCTATTGACAATATTATTAAGACCTCAAGCAATAGCTATCAACTCATCTGAATAATTGCTCTCCGCCATCATTGGTACCTAAAAAATATGACATAATTGGCTAAAAGTCAACTAATCATAATATTTATCGATATTAACGTATACCTATGTTATATGTCTAATTTGTGTATAAAGTCATTCAGAGAATAACTCAACCAACCATCTTTGCTCAATCCCTATATTCGGACAAATGTTATTGTTTCCTCGTTACTAACCAACCAAGAACTCACTGTATAAATACTACATCATTGGTCAATCACATTATATGTGATAGGGCATCAAATTTAATCATGTTATAATCATTTTAACCCAGGATGCTTAGATACTATGTCATTATGAAGTAAGAAATAATGATGTACTTGTGCTAATGATTTGTGGTCAAGAACAAAAATTTCAACCTTTTCCAAAACTCATCCACCAAATAAGAATTTGTAATTTTTAATATATTTTACAATCTCATAATTTCTTTAAGGTTGATTGAATGTTATCTCTATACCTTCAAGATATCTTGAATAAAATATCAAACACTCTTTAACAACATATCCTTTTGCAATTGAGGCCTTAGGATGTGCTTTATTATATACATAATCCTTCATATGCACAAGATGCCTTCAAAAGTTAAAAATAAATGTGAAACAATAATATTAGCATAACCTTCCTCAAAAACTAAAAATTTTTAAATTATAATTATATATTTTATAATTTTTTATCTCTTAATAAGATACATCCATTTATAGTATATCAGTTTACCAAGTTTAGCTTTCGAAGCTAAATGAATGATTAGATAAACCATCATAATGAAAATTTTTGAAGGAAAGATCTTTTCTATTTGGCAAAGAGTAACTACAACACAAGATTCCAATTGATTAAGCTCCTGAGGATCAAGAACTTTGGAACATAATGTCTTAAAAAATGATGATAATTTGAAAATAAATGCAACAATTTGTTTTGGTATTAATGATCTTAAAGTCAATGGAAATCTTTCATCAATATATGACCATCATGACTTTGAATATTTGAAAATTTTTGTTCTTTCATATTTATACATCGTGAAATATTTATTGTATACCCATCAGGAATCTTGATATTTTTTAGGATTATCAAAAAAAATCTTTTTCTCGATTAGATATTGTGTAACATGTAGAAGGGATGAAGTTCTTGTTGGATGCCTATTTTTTTAAATCAAGATGCATCTTCATATTATCTTTGGTCTTTTCATCAAGATTTAACAATATTCCCATCAAATTATCACAAACATTCTTCTTTAGATATATCACATCAAGATTATGCCAAAGAAAATTATGCTCCTAATAAGATAAGTCAAAGAAGATACTTCTTTCCTTCCATAACTATTTAGTAATACTATTTGTAGATGCTACCATTATGTCATTGTTATTTTTGTCCATCTACATTTTTATTATCCTTAAAGAAATTATGAACATCCTGAAATACCTCTATTTCTAGATTGCCAGTACGGACTTTCTTTGGTAACTCTTTATGCATTGAGCTTTCTACATCCTCCCTTCCTCTTCTTTTTGAAGACTTGGATATCTTCCCATAACTATGTCTGATTACATGCATCTGCCTAAGAACATCACTTCCAGAAGGTGGAATAAGGATAAATCCCAACTTTATAGTACCATCAAATAAATCTTTCTAAAATCGAAATATGTGATTTGCTTCCAACCACTAGTGATGAACCATATAACAAAATTTTTCTCCATATTTTATCTAATATGAATATGTTGGATCCCCATAAGAAGGACATGCAACATGTCCATTAGTGCTCCAGCCAGATAAATTAGTATGTGCAAGAAAATCATTAATAATCCATATAAGAGCTTCTCGCAATTTAAAAAATTTGGTCGATGAAAGCATCAAATGCATCAATACCTTCCCATAATTATTTCAATTTATCTATTAAATATTATAGAAAAATATCAATATGATTGCCTAGACCCTTAACACATGGAGTAACTATTGACAGAATAAGTGAAGCCTATTTCATGCACATCCATGGTAGCAAATTATAAGGAATTAAAATGACTAGTCAAGTGTTGTAGATAAAACTCAAAGTCTGAAATAGATTGAAGCCATCAAAAGCTAAATCCAATTTAATACTATAAAATCAAAAGAAAAATTAAGATGACTATCATCAGATATTTTTTATGCTAAACCACCCACTGGGTGTCTCAATATTCCATCATTTGTATGATCTTCATCATGCCATCTTATTGACAAAGTTGTTTTTGATGATGCATAGACCTTTTTAGTCTAGATATGAGAGGAAAGTAATACAATACTTTGGCCCCTTTTTTTTACTCTATATGGCATCCATTTCATTCATTAGATCACCCTCATTTTCTTTATATATTATCCATCACGAAGATCCATATACATGGCATGACTCTTAATTAACATTTTTGTCCCAATATAATATATAGTCATTCTTATAACTATGAATCTTTTTGTATTCAAGATCTAATTCATTTCATACTTTCTTGGTTTTATAAGAAGATGATGGCAAACTAATAACTTTTAAAATGCATCATTTAATAATTGGGATAGCATAGTAAAACTCCTGTCCAAACATCCATTCAAATATTTCAAATGGAATAAATGTATAAGAAAAGAAATCTTTAAAAAATTCTTACAATTCGGATATAGTTATTCATTACAATCTTTCATCAAGTTGTGCTACTAAGCTGTCTCATCATTAAATGGATATATGGGCTTCTTAGCATATATAGGTTCGGTAAATATAAACCCCTCAGACATCCCATTGCTTTTTGTTTGCTATTGGAATCTCCTAAATTTTTAATACCAAGTCTAAAAGCATCTTTGAGCAGGATCTTTGTATCATTTTCTCTTGCAGGATTCCTTTGTAGGTTAATGGATTCAAAATCAGACATATGTTCTATATAGGATGGTTGATCATATGGAGATGGTAATATGCATTCTCCATGAAATACTTCTCACTATAACCCTTTAAAAAATCATTCCATACCAAATGTTATTCAATAGTTTGTGGATCAAGAGGAAAACAATTTACATAGTTTTAGGATGGACATAGAATCTTCCCATTCATATTAGATTTCTCTATAGCAAATTTAATAAAAATCTTGAATGCTATCTAAATATTTTTTGCTGGACCTTTGCTTATTTATCGAACTTTTGTCCATCGTAGATGTTGGGACAATCAGATCTACTCCCTCTGATTCAAGATCAGGCCCCCAACTCTGCTTCAGCAACAGATGTTGGACCGTCAAAATAAGACCACTATGAAAATCACCAGTTTGATAATAACATCTATAGGGTTTATCACCCCGACATTCAATCGACTTCACGGAACATGATGAATGGCTAATTGTCTACCAATTATCCGACTGCCTATCAGCAACTCTCGGTTGCCTTTCTCAAATGGCAACCAATCCAAGCGACCCGATAGACTGCTACCAATGACTCTTTGATACAAAATATAAGAAATTGATGGTCGGTCAGTATATTAGAATCACCGATCCTTAATCGGTATATCAAAATCACCGACCTCCAGTCGGTATATTAGAATCTACAATTGTGATACCACAATCATGGGTAACAACTACATACTACGATCGCTAGTGGGCATAAACTGCCCACTAACTCCATAATTATGATGCGATAATAGGGATTAATACTATAAAAAGTGAGATTCCACGTGCTCAACAGTTATACCCGATTCGCCTATAAAAGGAAGGTAAGGAAATAGACAACAGTAAGGAGGACTCCTGGGCTAAAACTCTGTCAAATTCTACTTTAAATATCATATTCACCATTCTTTGCTGACTTAGGCATCGGAGGGTTCTGTTAGATAAAACTCCAACTAGCGGACTTGTTTTGCAGATAGTTCTCCATTGGAGTCAGACATACTCGAGGATTGGCCGTAATAGATTGACGCACCAAGTAGGGGGAGAAAGATCTAAACATCATGCCAAAAATGAGAGCCTAGAATATTTCTACCAGCTCCGCCAGGCAGCTTTCCCACCTAGAAGATCTCCCACCTCTACAGATAGAGCCCAGTTCCTTACATCCAGTTGTTACCGTAGATGTTCAACAATTTACTGTCTTGGTGCAGTAGGTGAAGATATTAACGAAGGTAGTTCACAATCTCTAGCAAACACAACAACAGCAGCAGTTATCAATGATGGAGGAGCCGGTGCCGCATGTAGTGCCATCCAAGCACAGTCGCTGCACCCCATGGCGATCTCCTTCTTCGTCTCTAGAATGATGACCTGCTCAATATTCTCATCATGTTGAGCCACCATCCTAATACTCCTACTGTGCCACTCACCAACAGCGACAGTCTTCTTCTTCTCATTGCCACATTATTAAGAAGGGAAAGAGACTACACTCACCTTCAAGTTCTTCATCCTCAAGTTCTTACAAAGATTCTACCCCTAAATTCTCACAGCAATGGTGACTCGACGACTATGAGCGCAAGCTCAAAGAGATCGACCGTCGACTTGTCCAGCTCCAAGTGGATGGCCGAGGATCTTCCAACGATTTTGGCATCCACACCACTCCATCTTTCTCTTAGCATATTTGGGACGAGCTGATCCCGACTCGATTCCAGATACTGCAAATGGAGTCTTATGATGGTTTCACCGACTCCGTTGACCACCTAGAGAGCTATAAGACTCTCATGATGATTCAGAGGACAACCGATGCTCTCTTATGTCTTGGCTTTCCAATTACAATTCGAAAAACTACTCGGGCCTGGTATTCTGGGCTCTAGTTGAAAAATATCCATTCCTTTGAGCAGCTGGAATAGTCGTTCGTGATCTACTTTAGCACCAGTAGAAGAATGGTGCGAATATTCGACAGTCTCTTCTCCATCAAGCAGAATGAAGGAGAGACCTTAAAAAGCTTTGTGGCATGTTTCAACACTGCCATGATTGAAGTTTGAGACCTCAACAAGGATATGGCCATCTTGACTATGAAGAGGGGGCTTAGAAGTTCTAGATTCTCTAACTTTTTGGATAAGATGCTCCTTCGGACATATGCAGAACTTTTTGAGCACACGTATAAATATATCTGTGTGGACGAGGGCACTACTGACTAGTGTCAATCAGAAAAAAAAGATCAGAAGAAAAAATAAAAATAGAATGGAGCCCTAGCTAGACCAAGTCAGGTGTCAACCGATAAAGGAACTTCATCCCACCGACAGAGTCCAAAACTGAAAAACTTTAAATCTAGATATGACTTCTACACTCCTCTCTCTACTTCTTATGTGCAGATTTTAATGGAGATTGAAGGAGAAGATTATCTTTGCCATCCACCTTCGATGAAAGCACCACTGAAGAGTCACGACAAGAAAAAATACTATCAGTTCCATCATGATCATGATACCGAATAGTATATTCAACTTAAAAATGAGATGGAAGCCCTAATCCAATGGGGTTATCTCAGAAAATATTGATGCAACTGTCCGACTCAGCCTCCTACCGACCAACATCCTCAGTTTCAACCTGAGGAAGCTAACAATAATCGACCAATGGTGGGAGTCATCAACATAATCTCAAGGCAACCAAGAGATTAAGGGGCAAGTTTCGAAGAGAAATCATCCAAGAAGCAACGACAAGATAATATAATTTTCTTTTCGAATGATGATACTTAAGGAGTATAAACTCTTCATAATGATGCTGTCGTCATCTCAACGATGATAGCTAATTATGATGTAAAAAAAATCTTTGTAGATAATGGAAGTTTCATGAATATTTTATTTTACTCCATCTTATCTCAAATACGACTACCTGTTGATCGACTCAAGAAGGTTTCTACCCCTTTAGTCAGCTTCATAGGAGATGCAGTTAGTATAGAGGAGGAAATTACTCCTCCTCTAACTATCAAAATTGAACCATGATAAAGTACTATCCTCTTAACATTTATCATTGTCTGAGTGCCTTCTACTACAATGCCATAATCGAATGATCGGAACAATGCGTTAAGAGCAATTGTTTCAACATACCATCACCTTATCCAATTTTTAAGAAGAAATGGGATTAGGTAGATGCGAGGGGATTAACAACTGGCCCAACACTGCTTCATGATCTCTATTAATGGCAACAAATCCGAAGACCCTCTATCGGTTGACAAACTAGACCAGAGGGATAATAAAGAAAAGGGTGAGCCAGTTGAATAATTGATTTTGATCTATTGAGAGAAAATGATTCAACTAAAATTATTCAAATCGGATCACTTCTAGCTAAGTCAGAAAGAAGTCAACTACTCAATCTACTAAGAACCAATGTCAACGTCTTTGCCTGATCGACGGCTGACATGCTCAGGATCCCTCCAGATATGATAACTCATCGGTTAAGTATTGATCCAAAATTTAAATTGGTGAGGCAAAAGAAAAAAAATTTTGCTCTCGAAGACAGAAGGCCATAGATGAAAAAGTCGACAAGCTTCTTGCAGCAGACTTCATCAGGGAAGCCTAGTATCTGAATTGGCTGGCCAATGTCGTGATAGTAAAGAAAACCTATAGAAAATGATGAATTTGTATTGACTATACGGACTTAAATAAAGCCTGTCCAAAGGATAATTTTTTTCTACTGAAGATTGATCAACTAATCGATGCAATATCGGAGCATAAACTCTAGAGCTTTATGGACACCTTCTCGAGATACAATCAAATCCGAATGGCATCCGAAGATAAAGAGAACATAGCTTTCATGACCGATAAAGATATCTACTGCTACAAAGTGATGCCATTCGGCTTAAAGAACGTCGGAGCGACTTATCAATTGTTGGTCAACAAAATCTTCAAAGAATAGATCAGACGAAATATGAAAGTTTATATCGATGACATGCTTGTGAAAAGCATGAAAATACATGATCACATCCAAGACTTGAAGGAAGCTTTTAACACACTTCGACGATACTAGATGAAGCTAAATCTGACTAAATATGCATTCGATGTAACAGTCGAAATATTTTTTGGGTTTCTCATGTCGTAGCGGAGAATTGAAGCAACCCAGAAAAGATAAAAGCCATTCTCAACATAAAGTATCCTAACTCTAAAAAGAAGATACAACAGTTAAATAGAAGAATCGCCGCACTTAGCCAATTCATTTCAAAGTCAATAGAAAGGTGTCTATCCTTCTTCAAGACTTTGCAGCAAATAAATGACTTCTCATAGTCGGATGAATGCCAGTAGGCTTTTGAAGATCTAAAAAGATACTTGACATCTCCTCAACTACTTATAAAATAGAAGGAGGGAGAAACACTGTATATCTATTTGGCAATATCTTCAGAAGTGGTTGGTTCCATTCTTGTCAGGGAAGATGAAAACCGAACTCAAAGGCCTATTTACTATACAAGCAAAGTTCTCCATGACACTGAAACTAGATATTTGAAGACAGAAGAGATAGTCTATGCTCTTGTTATTTCGACCCAAAGACTTTGACAATACTTTCAAGCACACTCAGTGGTCGTCTTGATAGACCAACTCTTGAAGGCAATCTTACAGCGACCAAATATCTCCAGTTGGATGGTAAAGTGGGCAATTAAACTCTATGAATTTGATATACAGTATTGCCCATGACTATCAATGAAAGCTCAAGTCTTGACCGACTTCATCATCGAGTGCACTATACTTAATGATAAATCTGATGACAAATCTAAGCAAATTGAAAGCTCGGAGGCTGAACCAGAATCTGTTTGGATGTTGCATGTTGATGGACCATCCAATGCTCAAGAAAGTGGAGCTGGCCTCATACTCACCAACATCGAAGGGACAGTGATGAATATGCCCTTCGGTTCAACTTAAAGCTTCGAATAATCAAGCCAAATATGAAGTCTTGTTAGTCAGTTTGAGGATTGTAAAAGAGCTTGGTGTGGATAATTTGAAGGTCTTCACAAATTCACAATCGATCATCGGATAAGTTAAAGGTGAATTTGAAGCTCGGGATCCTATCATGGTGAAGTATCTTCAAAAAGTGATAGATCTCATCCAAACTTTCAAGTATTTTGAGATCTCCAATATCTCGAGAATAAAAAATACATGTGCCGATATACTTTTTTGACTGGCAACTACTTCTTTCAATGTACTCGATCGAACATTCATCGAATACCTCGAACAACCAAGTAGTGATGAAGTCGACAAACTGCCATAAATAAATGAAGAACCAAGTTGAATGGATCCAATCATTCAGTATTTGATCGATGAAATTCTATCTGAGGATTCATTAGAAGCCAAACGACTAAGATGGATAGCTTCACAGTATGTGCTGATGGATGGACAACTATATAAAAGGTCATTCTTTCTTCCATTGCTCAAATATTTAAGATCAACTGAAGCAGATTATGCTCTCCAAGAAGTCCATGAAGGGATTTATGAAAATCACCTGGGGGACAAATCATTTGCTTATAAAGTCTTACGGCAGGGGCATTACTGGCCCACCATGAGAAAAGATGCCACTGAGTTTGTTCGAAGGTGCGAAATATGTCAAAAATATGCCAACATTCAGCATCAACTAGCCAGCTAGTTAATACTGATCATTGTACCATGGCACTTCGCACAATGGAGAATCAATATATTCGATCTTTTTCCATCGATGATTGGTCAGAGGAAGTTTTTAGTTGTCGTCATAGATTATTTCACCAAATGGATAAAAGCCAAACCCCTAGTGCAAATTACTGAAGACAAAATGGAAGACTTTATTCAGAAGTCCATCATATACCGATTCGGATTACCACATACCATTATTACCGATAATGATCGATAATTCAACAATCAAAAGTTCAAAAAGTTTTGTGCAAAATTTCATATCATCCACAAACTCACCTCCATCGGCCATTCGCAGTCAAATGGAGAAGCGAAAGTGACAAACTAAACAATTTTGCATAGCCTCAAAACCAAACTAAATGAAGCCAAGAGTTTATGGGTAGAAGAATTATACCCAGTCTTATGATCTTATCGGACGACTCCTCGCATCCCAATGTGAGAGTCACCATTCAATCTATCATATGAAATGGAAGCAATGATCCTATTAGAGATTAGACTACCATCAATGAGGATCGAACAATATATAGAGCTAAGTAATTTCGATCACTGAAGAGCTGACTTAGACCTACTCCCAGAGGTTTAGCTACAAGTCCAAATAAGGATGGCTACATACCGACAAAGAGTGATCCGGTATTACAATGCAAGGGTTAAACTGGAGGTCTTCCATTTTGGAGACTTGATTTTAAGAAAAGCAGAAGTTTCAAAACCCTCAGAGCAAGAATAATTATCTCGTAACTGGAAAGACCCATACAGGATGATCGAAACCCTTCGTCTGGGTGCATATCAACTTGAGACTCTCGATGGAATGACTGTCTTCCGGACATGAAATGCTGACAATCTATGAATGTATTATCAATAAAATTTATCCTTATAATATATTCAAAATGACATGTTTGATTTTCAACAGATTTTCAATAGAATATTTGGCTATCTACAAATATGATGTTTGACCGACGATCCATAGGTTAATCTACATATTGATATGACTCCGATCGATCGAAAGAATATACCGACTCGACTATGATCGATCAAAAGAATATACCAACTTGACTTCAATCGATCGAAGGATATTTGATTATTTTTTGTATATCAAATATTTATAAAAATTATGCCTAAGAGTTAGTTGGTTAACACCCAGCTAAAAAGCAAACTACACTAACTGCTATTCATCTAAATTAGCAACACTACAATGAATGATGATCACATTCAAAGAGACTTGACACTTAAAAAATTTCTTTCATTATCAGCTGAAGGCTACAAAATCAGACTAAAGTCCAGTGACAAAAGGAAAAAAATTTTAGTGTCAACTGAGAGCTACAAAATTGGACTAAAGTTCAGTAACAAAAAGAGAAAACCTAACTACACCGACTGCCGATCACTTCACCAGCAACTTTCGATGCAGCCGCTTGGATCACCACTGTTGCTTCAGTTTCTTGGACTCCGATGGTAATCGATTCTATTTCGATAGACACGGGTGCGGTTTCTTTAATAACCGGAGCAGTTCCTTCGACAGTCGGAGCTGCTTCCATCACCCTTTCCTTTGGAGTCGGGATGGTGATGCTACTCAAATTCAGGTTTGAGTAAAGCTTTGCAACAACATCTTTACCATCCTCGTATTCGACCCGGTAAGCTTCATCACTGCCTTCGAGAACTTCTTGTCTGAAATCTTCAGACTTCTTGTAGTCTTCGATGGCTCAACTAAGGGCCAGCTGAGCTTGACTAAAGCTTCCTGAGCAATCTTCACCACTTCCTTTGCGGATGCCAACTCGGCATTGGTCAGTGCCGACCTTGCTTCCGTAGCCTGATGCCTTTTTCACTCATTCTCCAATTCACGATTGCAGTCATCATGCTCCTCTCAGAGTCGGCTAATCGTATTCTTTTTCTGCTGAATTCGAGCATCATGGGAGTTGATGGTCTATTGGGCTTATGCTAATCGACTTCAGTCGATAGATTTCTTCCTTGTACTTTTTCTCTTGATCGGTCACCATTTGAAGAAGTTCATTGATGACTTCCTTGTCAGCTTCTGCAGTTGCAACTCAGTCGACCCACATCCGACCAAGTCTCGTTAGTCCTTGGAATCTAGTCTCTATTGCTGACACATCATGCACTAATTGGAAAAGATAATAGTTAGAATTGCAAAAAAAAACCAATAAGAGTGAGCAAACAAAGAAATATCGACTTACACTGAGGATGATGGGATAAAAAGATGAAAAGATATCAGATATAGTCCGATCCTTTCTATTCTCTCGATCCGTCAGGAGAAGTGTGTCCTCCAAAAGTTGTTTCGCCAACCTTGGGTTTCCCAAGACCGACTCACCTATGGGTACCCAAATGTCAAAATGCTCCATCAAATCTTTCGGAGCCTCACCACCAATCGAAACCTGCGGCACCTTTCCGCGCTCTTGTGTGGATGGCTGACCGACTGGCACTGCCATCCATTCAGATGTGTAAGATCATCGAGATGATGATGGCACCCGAGTCGTCGTCGGTGCCACGCTAGTCAGTATTGGATCGATAATCACGACATCATCATGACTGCTTGATTGCTCCACCAACGAAGGAGCTTCAGGTGATGGAAGGACCCTCGAGGCTGATAGTGCAATAATAGGTTCGATGCGGGCCTCAGACACAATCATTGAAGGAGTATCGGGTCGGGTCTTTTTCGGACCCTAAGATGGACCCGCACCAGCAGCAAACCTCTTTCTGATGGCATTCTGCCAAATCTCATCTACTGACGAATGCATACCTACAGATAGAAAACAACAATGACTTAACCATAAATTTGAGGTTAAATGGAAAATGAAAGATTGATGAATACCATGCTATACCTGCAGAAGGTGCTGAGCTAAGTCTGGCGTCATATAGGCTCCGCTCCATCAGCAACTCCCATTGCAGAGGGACTTCCATATTTTCTAATCATAGAAAGTCTTCTCGGTCGGCGACATCAACTTGGCTATTTTCATTCAGGCTCACTCGAGGATTTCCCCAAGAGGAAGGAAAGCCCCAGGTCAAAGAGGAAGACATAAAAAAGAACTAATTCTTCTATCCATGGATGGAAGAAGGGAGCCGGTAATAAAATGCAGACCCTTTCTCAGATCAAAGAACCACCAACCCTCTGCCTTAAGGTGTGATGAAGTACGAAGAAAGCTCGAAAAAAGGACACTCTAAGGTTGGTCGGAATCATATGACACAACCAAGCAAAATTGATGGTAAGCCGAATGAAATTCAGGATGAGCTGAGCAGGACAAATCTTATAATAATCAAAAATATTTCGAGCGAAGTCTGGAATTGAAAAATGAAGTTCAGCCCGAAGGTTCTCTATATAAATAGCTATTTGGTCTACAGGAGGGGAGATCACTCGATCATCCGAACTGGGTGTATAAAGTCGAAACTGCTCTAGGATACAATATTATTTCCAGAGCTGAAGAATTCCAGATTCGATTATAGAAGAAGCTTTTACGGTCGGATCCGAAAGAGATTCATCAACTAGACTAACCAATCAACTACTCCAAGAAGGTTTTAGACTAGGAGGTCTATTTTTGTCTTCCCAAACCTTACCCTTATCCTTCCTACTACTACTAGCCATTGACAATGGCGGAGAAAACCAAAAAAGAAGTGAAGAAGGAAAGAGAAAAGGCCAACCTGAAAGCTAGAAAAAATTCCTGGAGATCACAAAGATGTGGAGAAAGAAGAAAAAAAATAGTCCCCTTCAATGGAGCTATCGACACCCACGGGAAAGCTCTTGGGTTCTTAGAGTTGCGGAAGACCTAAATGAAGGAGGAAGACTACCTTGATATATAGAACCCACCGATAGTCGAGATGAGTTCATTCAAATCAAGATTTACCTAGATCTTGATACATGGAGATGTTAGGGCCGAACATCATTCGGACCTTTTAATGCACCTACCATCTGATCAAGACACGTCAACATGATCCGCATGAATCGTCAAGAACCAATGACCATCAGACATGTAGCGGCACCTAACGAGTCAAAATCAAATCAATCGGATCATTCTACCATCCGACCGACTGCAACATTAAAAAATCATCCCCTTGATTTTATATCCCAATGATGATCGCACGATTATCAAAATGACAAAATGGCTGAAGAATTTTTATTTTTGAGAGGATCATTAATACCTATAGCCGAAATAATCATAGAATCAGGGCTCGAAATCAGGACAGAAGATATGCTGACTCCTATCGTCCTATGTGTCAAGTCATCTTAGACTCGAAAGTGGAGGACAACTGTTAGGACAATCGGATCTACTCCCCCCAATTCAAGATCGGCTCTCCGACTCTGCTTCAGCAATAGATGTTGGACCGTCAAAATAAGACCGCCACGAAAAT
Source organism: Elaeis guineensis (assembly GCF_000442705.2). Classification (NCBI taxonomy): domain Eukaryota; kingdom Viridiplantae; phylum Streptophyta; class Magnoliopsida; order Arecales; family Arecaceae; genus Elaeis; species Elaeis guineensis. The sequence continues at coordinate 33,314,160 of NC_025997.2, read as the reverse complement.
CACTGGTTCGACTATAATATCTACAGGGTTCATCACCCCAACATTCAATCGACTTCACGGAATATAACGAATGGCTGACTGTCTATCAGTTATCCGACTATATGTCACTAACTCTCGATTGTCTTTCTCAAACGGCAACCAATCCAAGCGACCCGATACACTACTACTAACTACTTTTTGATATAAAATATGAAAAACTGATGGTCGGTCGGTATATTAGAATCACCGACCCTTAATCGGTATATCAAAATCATCGACCTCCAATCGGTATATTAGAATTTACAATCGTGATACACAATCATGGGTAACGACTGCATACCACGATCATTAGTGGGCATAAACTGCCCACTAACTCTATGATTATGGCCTGATAATAAGAGTTAATGCTATAAAAAGTGGGACTCCATGTGCTCAACGGTTATATCCGAATCGTCTATAAAAGGGAAGTTAGGGAACAAGCAACAGTAAGGAGGATTTCTGGGCTAAAATCCTGTCAAATTCTACTTTAAATATCCTGTTCACCACTCCCAGCTGACTTAGGCATCGAAGGATTTCCTCCAGACAAAACTCTGGCCAGTGGACTTCTTTTGCAGGTAGCTCTCCATCGAAGTCAGACGTACTCGGAGATTGACCATAATAATAGAAAAAAAATGACTAAAATTGCACCTTATCTAAAAAATGAAAGAAAGTAAATATTTAATATTGCATTCAGTTAACAAAAAATATAAAGGGACAAATTATCGAATGCCATTTCTGTCTTAATTGCATTTCTAGTTAGTCATTATTTCGGTCATTACCTCTCATGTCCTATGGATTAAAAAATTGGTTGCAAGATCATGCACAGTTCACTACCAAAAAAATTCACTACATCAAAGGACAAGACTTTGCTAATAAAGTTGCATATTACTAACATCACACATATTCTTACATTACCACTAATGGTGCTAAAATAATGATACACAACCCATGGCTCAGATCATAAATCCGTAGAAGATACTCAAGAATCATTGAGAGGAAAGTTAAGCAGTGGTTGTTGGAGGCAACGGAGGTAGGAGGAAATTAAAGTGGTCCCTTGAATTGATAGGAAATTAAAGTGGTCCCTTGAATTAAGTGATGTACTGTAAATAAATAATAATTAAACTACTATCTTGGCATTGTGCTAATTCCAGTCACTATCACCTTAACAATCCATTGGTAAGTTAGGAAAGTGCCAAGTTTGTGTTCCAAACTGGACAAGTATGGCATATCCACGGGAAACAACATTCATTTTGGTAAGCTAGGTGATAGATAAAGGGTCATAGAGGTTGTTGCTTCACCTCTAGGTCTTCTTGCTAGAAAGCTTCATTAAATGAAATCCTGTTCAGTGGCTAAGACATCAAAATTAATTTTCCAATAACATTATAATAGAAGCCAACTTGTCGAAAATGACTGGTCAATCCGGAGTTTTCTCACTCACAAGCATCATCTTATCATGAAGCATGGAATTTTCAACAATGTACCTTTTCTATCAGGTCAAATCTCCCAAACCAGAAAGGGCAGGGCTTTGTTATGTTAACAGCTGTAGTTTGCTCTTGGCATACTTGGGCAAATTTATATAATAAGAAAAGAAACAAGACACATCATTAATTTATGATGTAAACGTAAGATGAATAAGATTGCACAATTATTGCAATTTTGAAATGTATAGTCACAGGTTTGGCATTTGGAAGTTTTGGATAGATGGAAAATTAGAGATTCAAGAAAAAAACCAGCAAAATTGTTATGAGTCCAAAAATTAAAGAAAAGAAATCCAATGCCTTGTCAACCACACCTAACCCCAGTGAATCACACCAATACCCTCCTCCCACGTCATTCTGGGAGATGGTTCATGTTGAACCCTGTAGTTATAAAACACGGAAAATAATGGAGGCATAATGGTATTATTTGCTCAAGCCAATGTGCATGAAGCAATTTAATTTAATTTAATTTAATTTTTCAAATTGACTAAAGCATTTTAAATTTTAAAATGTGTAGATAAACAATGAAAATATCAAACAATGCATGCCAATCACTTATGTTAGATGCAGTAACAAGTGCCCCAAAACATTTAACAACTCCAATGTCCGAAGATATAAAATCTTGTTACCATAAGGCCCCAGTGATTTTAGTCTCCTCATATGTTCTAAATCGTATTCTAAGCAAGCCTTTCAGGTGAATTTCAAGGTAAAAAAATTCAGAGTCATAACTGTCATCATTCTGGAATAATCAATTCAAGGTCATGACCACATAAATACATCTTCAAAATAACCACTAAGCATTCAACTTTAAGCATCTCTCCCATTAAAAAAAAAAAAAAAGAGGCTGACTATTTGATCGTTACTTGTTCTCAAGGACTTCGTCGGGAACTTGCGACAGAAACAACAGAGTAATTAGGAATTTGGGGTGGATCGGGCGAGGATGTGATATTGATTGGCATCCGATGATGCGAACAAGTGTTGTAAGATAACAATGCTTCGAAGTGTTATAAGATAACAACGTTTTAAAGCGTCGTCTTAGAACAAGTTAAACCCTGGTGACACTTGTAAGTGTTATTATTTTTTGACACATTTTAAAAGCAAATGCAAAGTATTGAACTAGTTGTGCAATCTGCCGATGCTCTCTTCTAGCATCGGCAAATACTATCATCTACCTTCTTTTTTACTGTATGCATATGTCTCTCTCTCTGCATATATATAGAGAGAGAGAAATAGACTAGGCTTCGATTGATCGGATTCCAATCCATATCCGGACGTATTCCCATCCATTGGATTAGCATGCATCTCAAAGCAGGCTTTAAAGGGCTAACGGTGATGTTTGGGAGCCGTTTGGCTAATGTAGCGGAGTTTAAAAAAAAAACTCATGCTTTTAAATAGGACACGACATAAAGCCACCTCTTCCTCCCGTCTCTTCTTCTCTCTCTTCTTTTCACCCTTCTTCTCTCTCCAAACCCCTCCACCTACTATCTATCTTATCTTCTCTCTCCAGCCATCATCTTCTTTTCTTCTCTCTCTCCGGCCACCGTCCTCTCTTCTTCTCTCTCCGGCCACTATCATCTTTTCCTCCTAACCTCCCCCCCCGACGGCCATCACCATCCTTTTTTTTCTCTCTCTCCAGCCACCGTCATCATCTCCTCCGAACCCTCCACCCGTAGCCACCGTCCTCTCTTCTTCTCTCCCTCCGACCAAGGTCCACGTCTTGTCCAAATGCTCCCCCCTAGCCACCACCAACCTTCTCTTCTTCTTTCTCTATAGCAATCATCTATGTCTCCTCCAAAAGCTTTGAAGGCCACAGGACTCTTCCCTCTGTTTCTCCTCGGAAGAAACTCTTCTAAATAAAACTCTTCTCTCTCTCTCTTGCCGCCAAAATAGATTTCTTCCTCTCTCCCCCTCTGTTTGTCATCGAAAGACACTTCTTCTCTATCAGGGTCCTGTAGTTGGATGATCCAAAGGTCCTCCCCGAATAAAGACAAAGAGAAGAGGATAAATACTAAGTCCTACTGAAATAAATACAAAACATAATAGAATAAATAGAAACACCAAATAATAAATATAAACTGACGAAGAATAAATACAAACTGCCACAGGTTGCTTTATGTCCCTTATGAACCCATTGTAAGATAAATACAAACTATCTAGGAATAAACACAAAAGCCATGTAATAAACACAAATTACATATAATAAATAGAAACTCTACTGAAATAAGTACAAACATCATAGGATAAATACAAACTTGGAGTTCACAAGTTGAGTGATCCAAGGATCCTCTCAAGATAAACACAAAGAGAGGGTCCACAAGTTGGGTGGATCATATTCTGAGTTTTAATCTTATTCATTCAGAAATTTGAGTTTGCTCTATTAGGTAAATTTATGTTCTCCTATGATGGAGAATGAGAAAAATGTATAAATTAATTTCTGATTGAAATAAACATGGACACGCCTAACTCTAGCTGCTATAAACATAAATTATTTGAGGATAAATACAAACTCTAAATAATAAACATACACAAATTCAAAATAAACACAAACTATCCCAGGATAAACACAAATGCTACAAAATAAACAGAAACTCGATATAATAAACATAAAGTCTGAGGCGATGATCACAAATGGTCCAAAATAAACACAAACTCAGAGCTCAATGTTTAGGTCATTCTAGGGCCCTCTTATGATAAACAATAAGAGAGGAGGAGAAATACTAAATCCTACAGAAATAAATATAAACTATCGGAGGATAAATACAAACTTTAAATAATACGTATAAACAGATCTAGGATAAACACAAACTGTCCAGGTTGCTCTCTGCCTTTCATGAACCCATGGTAGGATAAATACAAAATATTTCAGAATAAATACAAACTCCATATAATAAACAGAAGTTGCGAATAATAAACATAAACTCTGAGGTGATCAATAGAAACTGCCCAAGATAAACACAAACTAGGGATTCAAAAGTTTAATGATCCAAAGATCCATCCAGAGTAAACAACAAGAGGAGAGGATAAATACTAAATCCTATAAAAATAAATATAAAGTATCAGAGGATAAACATAAACTTCTAATAATAAACACAAACAGACCCAAGATAAATACAAACTGTCCAGATTACTCTCTGTCTTCTATGAATCCATGGCAGGATAAACAAAAAATACTTCAGAATAAACACAAACTTCATATAATAAATAGAAATTGCCCATAATAAATACAAACTCAAAGACGATAAATAGAAACTGTCCATGATAAAAAAAAACTGTCCATGGGATGATCCGAGTTTATATTTATCCTGGACAATTTTTGTTTATCATTCGAGAATTTATGTTTATTATTCATAATTTCTGTTTATTATACGAAATTTGTATCTATTTTGAAGTACTTTATGTTTATCCTACTATAGGTTCATGAAAGGTAGAGAGCAATCTGGGTAGTTTGTATTTATCCTGGACCTATTTATATTTATTATTTGAAGTTTGTGTTTATCTTTCAATAGTTTATATTTATTTCTACAAGATTTAGTGTTTATCCTCTCCTCTTGTTATTTATCCTAAGTAGACCCTTGGATCACTCAACTTTTGAATTCCAAGTTCGTATTTATCTTGGATAGTTTCTATTTATCGTTTCAGAATTTGAATTTATTTTTCATAATTTTTGTTTATTATACGAAGTTTGTATTTATTCTGGAGTACTTTGTGTTTATCTTCTTCTCTTGTTGTTTATCATCCTCTCTTATTATTTATTTTCATAGGACTTATTGTTTATTATGGATAGTTTTTGTTTATTCTGTGACAGTTCATATTTATCCTCTCAATAGTCTCAAAAATAATGAGAAACAAGATCGTAAATGCACAAACAAAACTACTCCCTCTACAAATAAGCACAAATTGATCTGGATTAACTTCGAACATAAAATTATTTAAAAAATAATTCTCACACCAACAGTAGAACTGAATAATTATCAGACCTATCCAAAAATTCATTACATCAATCACAGAAAATAAAGTTTATTCACCTGTTACCGAATATTTGTATACATCAAAATAATAGTTTCACTGTAGTAAATAAATTTTTGATAGAATACAAATTTGAATATAAATTTTTAATTCATTTGTTACTAATTCATATAGTTTTATACACAAAAGATTCACAACCCATCCAAATATCACGATAGAATACCAATTTCTTATAAATGTAGACAAATAGCCAACACAAATATGGTCACATTGGTAGCACAAAACAAACTATGATTGTCACACCCCAAATCTGTGATATAACACTGCCATGCTACCCAAGGATGGGGCCCATAATAATATGAAGCCAATCAATCATATCAGTTAAAATTTATTAAAAATAAATTATAATAAAAGATTCAATTCCATTATTCATCAAGTAAATGAAGCAATATTAATTTAGAGTGACTAAATCCAAAAAATAATATCAAATCCATATCTCAAAATTCATCAGTAGTTGATTACAAGTCTATAATAATCCTATAAATTTAATTCTAACTGTAAATCTCTATTCTCACTAGCGTAGACCCTCCGACCTAGATGATCCTTCCTTCCTAACCTTATTTGTCTACATAGAAAAAAAAAAAGATATGAGCTACACCAGCTCAATAAGTAAACCTTATACTATCTTATCCAGATCAAACATAAGTTTATACGTGCATCAATAAATCACTTAAAGCAGATGATGATCATTGGAATATAAAACTTCCATAATTATATTCTTGCACATGCATAAATCATGCAATTTTGATAAATATAGTTTCTAATGTCATTTTACCATCAATTATAAATTTATAAATCATGTTAACTTTATTAATAAAATTATAAATCATTTATCTTTTTGTCATATCATGCTTCTTAATAATTAGCTTAAACTAAATGCTAATCACTATTATACTCGTGATAAGATCATAATCATATACCAGCTACTATTATCCGTTGGCAAGATCGTATACCAACTATTATTATCTATTGGCAGGATCGTGTGTCAATTACTATTATCTACTAGCAGGGTCATATGCCAATTACTATTATCCACTGGCAAGATCATATACCAATTACTATTATCCACTAGCAAAGCTATATATAGCTATCTAAGAGTCTTTTGCCATATTTCTTAAGATAAGTATTCTTAAATCATATTTTTTTTTAAATCATGTATAAATAAGATACTAGATAATTTTATAAAATTTATAATCCAAAAATAATTTTTAATAGTAAAATAATCATGAAATCATTCTTTTCATAACAAGACATATATTTCATAAATAAAGAGTTCATATTTCATAAAAAATCATCCATATTAAAATATTTATAAATTACTATTTTACACATGAATCATAAATTTCACAATGCATATACTTGATCTTTATTTTATGAAAATATAGAATAATTCTTTTCATGATAAAATAATTAATAATTTAAAAGTAAGTAAGAAGTATCGAGATTACTTATCTTTTTCATTCTAACCCTTCAAGCTTTGATAGATGAAACCTATTTAATATGTTAAAAGTATCATTAATTTTTTTTATTAATTCATCATAAAAAAAGAAGACTGTAGATCGGATGGTTAGTTCAACAGACAGTCCGGATGCTGGGATAATTCAAAATTTTTCAAATGAGGATCAAATCTAGATGACTCAATCAAGAAATCATGAAGCACGGACTGAAATCAAGGTCAAGATCAATCAACATAGTTCATCAATAGAGAATTTTAAAGATATTTAACATGGTCGGGATGGGATCCGACATCTTGCATGAATATCAAAGCGATGCTGGATCTCTTTATAAAAATTATTTTGAGTTTATATTGGGGTTCATGGATCAAGTAAAGAGAGAAAGATGGTGCAAAGAGAAAAATCCTATAGAAGAGAGAGAGACAAGAGAGAGATCCCTTCTCTTTCTTTCCTTTTTCTTTTCTTTACTTTTCTTCTCTTCTTCTTTTCTTTTCTTCTTCTTTTTCTTGGCTAAGCAAAGGAGGGATATGGGTGGTGGTTCTTGGTCGGAAGACCGCCAGCAAACCATGATAGCAAGTGACCGACGGCGGTGGAGTAAAGGAGGGCCGGCGGCAAGCGGTCGGCTAACAAAAGAAACCATACAACTTCAAAAAAATAGAGAACCGCCCCTTTCTTTGAATTTTCTCTGATCATTGGCCTATCAACGGTAGTCATGACCTTCGGAGAAGACAAGCAAGAAGCTGGGGGTCCAGACCTAGGGGTGAGGCGCTGCAAACGATGGCACTTGGTGGTCAGAAAAGGGAGAGCAATGTTCGATCAAATAAGAAAAAAAATAGGGTTCTTGCTTTTTATAGGTTTTTCAGCAAATCCGACGACCGATGGGGGTGCACGATGCCATGAAAAGGAGGGAAAGGAAGAGAGGAAGGAAGGCTGGGGCCTACCTCAGGCTCCGATGAGGTCTTCGATGAGGATTTGAGGCAAACACGATGAAAGCATTTGTGGCTTCAATGGAAGAATCCGAGGAGAACAGAGAAGGAGAAGGTCAGTGTTCATCATGGATGGCTTTGAAGGAGGAAAAAAGAAATTTATAGGATGGAGAGGAGGCCGAATCCTTTCCAGATTCGCCTTCCTCTCCGATGGACTCGCATGGAAGAAGATTTCCAGCAGGAGTCTTCTTCATTTCTTTTTTTTTATTTTATTTTTATTTTATTTTTTTCATGTCTTAAGATTCGTGCAAGGGGGTAGGATTTTAGGACTGGATATCACATTCTATCCTCCTTAAAAATAGTTTCATCCTCGAAACTTAACATACCTTTATTTTTAAATAAGTGATGATACTTTATCTTCATATTATTTTTATCATATTTTAGATCAGTTTCTGTCAATCCTAATTTTCTTATGACATAATTCTTAAATAAAGCATCAGTGGGAATAACTTTTCTTAAGTAAAAAGATCACATATAGTAATTTATTCAATTCTTTGAATGTGTAGTTAAACTTGAAAGACACAAAAGAATAAAAAAAATTATAATCAAACAACATATGGACATCTACAGATTGACTAGAATCGTACCTGTAATGACTTGATTATCTGTATTGACATCCTATTCAATCAAAGCAAATTCTCGTGCATTTTTTTTTTGTTCTGATCAGTGAGTTTGACGGATTTAGAGTCATTCTTTTTATTAAGATAATTCCATGCTAAATGTCCCTTCTTGCCGCACTGAAAGTATATTTCGAGTTTCTTATAGCAAGGCCCACTATGATTTCTAACACAGTACTCACAAGTCTCAGTTCCTGTCTTCTTATTAAAGTGGTTCTTTAAGTTGTCATATTGGTCACTTCGAGTCCCAGTTGGTCTAGACCTCTTTCTATTTTTTCTTTCTTGTTTCGATCTTTTAATATCTGATTCAACTTTCACAACTCGTTCTAATATATCCTTGTAGCCATTAAAAATATGAGAAGATAAACAAGAGTAAATTTTATATCCTAAACCATGCTCAAATCTATTTGGTTTGCTTCTTTCAGACTCTATAAGCTAGAGGTAAAATCGATTTAACTCATTGAATTTGTTTGCATACTCCAGTACTATCATATCATCTTTTTGCCTTGAATCCAAGAACTCATTTTCTTTAATCTCACTGACTCAGAAAAATACTGATCATAAAATCTCTTTTTGAACTCCTCCCATGTCAATTAATTATCATTATTTTCATATACAGCCTTTATTATAGCCCATCAAAACTCAACATTTTCTTTTAGCATAGGAATGGCTAGCCTAACCTTCACATCCTCAGGATACTATAGTGCATCAAACATCTTTTTCATTTCTCGAATCCATGTCTCTGCAACCAGAGGGTCAGATTCATCCTCAAATAGTGATAGATTAAGTCTTCTAAACCTCTTGTAATATGACTCTAAAGATGGTGCAAATTGAGGAGCGACTTATGTCTGCTATTGTTGAATAAGTTGGGCCACTACGTGGCATACTCCAGCAATGTCTGCATGAGTAGTCGGTGCATTAGGGACCTATTCAATCGATTGACTGGTATTTCTTCTTATAATCCTTCTTGCTCCTCTATTTCTATTGGCAGGATTCGTCGAGACTTCATTCTCTCTATTGCTCATTGTCACCTAGATAAAAGAAATACTAGCATTAATTAACTTTCTTAAATAAGCAATGAAAACTTTAAGAAAACTTATCTATTCTTATTTAATTAAACATGATCTAGCTAAATGAGACCTATCTACTCATTGTTAGACTTTAAGTCTACCCATGATCAAATATATTGCTCTGATATCATAAAATGTCATGTCTTAAATCTGAAACATAATACGGTCATGCTACCAATGGATGGAGCCCACGATAACACGAAGTCAATCAATCATAATCAGCTAAAATCCATCAAAAATAAAAGATTCAATTCCATTATTTATCAAGTAAATAAACCAATATTGATACAGAGTAACTAAACCCAAAAGATAATACCAAACCCATGTCTCAAATTTCATCAGTAGTTGATTACAAGTCTATAATAATCCTATAAATTCAATTTCAAGTGTAAATCTCTATGCTCACTGGTGTAAATCCTCTAGTCTAGATCATCCTTCCTTCTTAACCTTATTTGTCTGGATAGAAAAAGAAAAAAAGAAAGATATGAGCTACACCAGCTCAGTAAGTAAACCTTACACTATCTTATCCAAATCAAGCATAAGTTTATATATATCTCAATAAATCACTTAAAGAAAATGATGATCATTGGAACATAAAACTTTCATAATCATACTTGCATACATATAAATTATGTAATTTTCGTAAACATAGTTTCAAATATCATTTTACCATCAATCATAAATTTATAAATCATATTAACTTTATCAATAAAGTCATAAATTATTTGTCCTTTTATCATGTCATATTTTTTAATAATTATCTCAGACTAAAACTAAGGTCACTATTATACCCGTGATAAGGCCATAATCATGTACCAACTACTATCACCCTTTGGCAGGATCGTATACCAACTACTATCACCTTTTGATAGGATTGTATGTCACATACTATTATCCATTGATAGGATCATATGTCTCATATGTCAATTACTATTATCCATAGGCAGAGTCATACATAGCTATCTGAGAGCTTTTTTCTATATTCCTTAAGATAAGCATTCTTAAATCATATTTCATCAAATCATTTTTTTTTAAATCATGCATAAATAAGATACTAGATAATTTCATAAAATTTATGATCCAAAAATAACTTTTAACAGTAAAACAATTGTGAAATCATTTTTTCATAACAAAACATATATTTTATAAATATGAAGTTCATATTTCATAAAAAATTATTCATATTAAAATATTTATAAATTATTATTTTATCATGAATCATAAATTTTATAATATATATACTTGATTCTTATTTTATAAAAATATAGAATAATTTTTTTCATAATAAAATAGTCAATAATTTTAAAAGTAAGTAAGAAGTATCGAGATTACTTATCTTTTTCATCCTAATCCTTCAAGCTTTGATAGATGAATTTATCAAATCTATTTAATATATTAAAAGCATCATTAATTTTTATTTATTAATTCAATCATAAAGAAAGAAGACTATAGATCGAATGGTCAGTTCGACAGGCAGTCTGGATGCTGGGATAATTTAAAATTTTTCAGATGAAGATTAAATCTAAGTGACTCAATCAAAAAATCATGAAGTATAGACTAGAATCAAGATCAAGATCAATCAGCATGGTTCATCAATAGAGAATTTTAAAGATATTTGACATGAATGGGATGGGGTCCGACATCTTGCATGGATATCGAAGCGATGCTGGACCTCTTTAGAAAAATTATTTTGAGTTTATATTGGGGTCTATGGATTAAGTAGAGAGAGAAAGATGGTGTGAAAGAAAAATCCTACAGAAGAGAGAGAGATAAGAGAGAGATCCCTTCTCTCTCTTTCCTTTTTCTTTTCTTTTCTTTCCTTTTCTTCTCTTCTTCTTTTTCTTGGCCGAGTAGAGGAGGGACACGAGTGGTGGTTCCTAGCTGGAAGACCAGCAGTAGGCTATAACAACAAGTGGCCGATGGCGGTGGAGCAAAGGAGGGCCAATGGCAAGCGGCCAACCAACAAAAGAAAACCATAAAACTTCAAAAAAAATAGGGGCTTGCCCCTTTCTTTGAATTTTCTCTGATCATTGACCAATCACAGACGGCCATGACCTTCGAAGAAGACAGGCAGAAAGGTGGGGATCTAGACCTAGAGGTGAGGTGCTGCAAATGACGGCATCGGTGGCCGAAAAAGGGAGAACAAAGTTTGATCAAATAAAGAAAAAAATATGGTTCTTGCTTTTTGTGAGTTTTTCGACAAATCCAACAGCCGACGGGGGTGCATGACACCATGAAAAAAAGAAGGAAGAGAGGAAGGAGGGCCGGAGCTTACCTCAAACTTCAGTGAGATCTCTAGTAAGGATTTGAGGCAAACACAATGAGAGCATTCGTGGCTTTAATGGAAGAATTCGAAGAGAACGGAGAGGGAGAAGGTCGGTGTTCATCATGGATGGCTTTGAAGGAGAGAGGAGGGGATTTGTAGGGTGGAGAGGAGGCTGAATCTTTTTCGGATTTGTCTTCCTCTCTGATGGGCTCGCATGGAAGAAGACTCCTAGTAGGAGTCTTCAACATTTCTTTTTTTCTGTTTTATTTTTTTTTTATTTTCTTTTTCATGCCCTAAGATTCGTGCAAGGGGGTAGGATTTTAGGGCTAGATATCACAATGATAATCCCATCTCACGATCCTTCACGATCATTTACATAGCATATCTGACACGTAACTTCGACACATGAGCACTGTAATTATAATCTGTCATCTCGTCATCAGACTCTCCATAAAATACATGATATAGAAGGAACTGATACAAGTCATTCTTTGCATTAACACTTCATTATAGTATAACTAAAATCATACCATACAAAATTAACTCCAATGTACAATGTAATAACATGTTTTCCTACAATATTCACTTTAGCATTAGCAGGACTCCAACAACAAATAGTGCTATCATTCCAAACAGAATTCTATTTGCCATAGCACTACTCTCACCTAAATCTTTAATTTTACAATACAACTTTTTGGACTCCATCTTTAAATCACTAATTTTCTTTCTTATATCTTGAAGCGAATCATCCACTGAAATCGATGGTTGAGTTCTCAATGGATCATTTATAGGCAAACATCAATCCACAAAATGATGTTCTTCACAACTATAATACAACTTGTGTGGAATTTTTTGTGAATTAAGATTTTAATTGATGTTAATCGACCACAATGGCATCTTTTGTTCGAATAATCAAGCCAACATGAGCTACTCTGACAACTTGAACTTTGTTGAGACATTAAAACTTCTACACAAAACAAAATAAATTGCATTAGTTAGGAATATCATACGGAGAATAATACAATATATTCTACTATATTCAACTACACTCAAATACTAAAAAAGGATTAGGATAGTCAAAAAACCAAAATGTTAAGGTTCTGATAGAGGGCACAGTCCTAGAGCGTCGGCAAAGGACACTAGTTTGATGCTTCCATGGACACATTTGAAGGGGAGAAGGTGACATATGAGAGGCTGAAGAAGATAACACACTGATATCACTTGAGTATGAAAGAAATTTTAAATTTATAATAATATTTTTAATTAATGAATGTTATCTAACAATTATTATAACCATATTACAGGCTGTTGTCTTAGTAGTTTAGTTAAAATAAAGGTTATAAAAGAAAAGGGGGGTCTCTAAAACAATCACCTTAGCCATTAAAATATTAAAATTACATTATGCTAATCATGATATCCAGATCATATTTTTTTATAGAAATAGTACTCTATAGAAATTGCAACATGTGCCTAAGTCATTGTGCATCTTGTACAAAGCAAAAGCAGATAAAAAAATATATAACAGAGCTGTTAAAAGTTTTATTGCCTAGAGGTAGCAAACTAAGAGAGGAGGAGGGGGTGAATTGGGTTGTTTAAAAATTTTTAATCAAATTTATTTTTTAAATAATTATATTTTTCAATTTAAAACTTAACTAAGTGCTTGTGATATGATCAATATATGTAACACCAAAAGCAAATGATCAATAAAATTTTACAATAAATAATCCAATAAAAAATAAAAACTAAAAGTAAGTAAAGCAAGTAAGGCAAAAAAAGTAAGAGAGCAATACATAATCACAAATATATAGATTTTATAGTAGTTCGATGCAATTCGTACCTACGTTCACTCTCCAAGCTTTTTTTGAGAATTTCACTATAATCCTTCCTTAATTACAGTGTATTTATTTTTTCGAGCCTATAAACAAAATTTAGTTGATTTTTGGAGATCACCGATCAAAATCTTACACCGTTAGTTTTTCGGACTCACTAACAATCTAGTTGATTTTTCGGACCAACCAACTAAAATCTTACACTCATCTAATTACGAGCTTGGAACAGCCTTATCCCCAAGTTTCTTTTTCCAAAAAAACTTATAAAGAATTCAAAGTACAAGTATAAAAATTTTAGTACAAAATAAAAACAAGAAAAAAACTCTTTTGTGCCTGAAGAAGAGATTGAATCGTTGCTCTCTTAGAAGCTTGACCACTCTTCTTTGAATGCTGAGAGGATTCTTGAGATGTTGTAGAAGATCTCTTGTGAATGCTCTCTGAATTTGAAGTTTGATTCTTCTCTTTTTCTCTCTTATTCTTGGATATTCAATGCAGCTCACAATTTTGAAAAATTCTCTCCTTTTTAACCCACTTCTTTCCTTTCTCTTTTGATTCTCTACCTTTAAATAGGCTTCACACTGGTTGGAGGTTAAGATTGGATGATTAGATGGGTTGAATTAATCGTTGGAGTAAAAATCAGTCCATTGGAGAAGTACAGAAAACTAGCCGTTGCAGTCTGTTCCGAGCTTGGGGTCGACTCCTTTTCTCTTGGGGTCGACTTTAATTGCCTTCGAGTCAGCTCGAACTAATCTCGAGTCAGTTCGACTACAGGATCTAAAAAATCAACTTTCTGTTTCTCCAAAAAAGCTGACTCGAATCTTTTTCGAGTTGGCTCGGCTACGTGCCAGTGCTGTCCCAGTATACCAGAGTCGACTTCAATCTTCTTGGGGTTGACTCGAATCCTCCTAAAATTTGAAATTGATCATTTTAATGCCAGTTTCAGTGAGGGGGTTGGCTTCTTTTGCTCTGAGGTCAATTTCACTAAGTCAGAAACTCAAAAAAAATTTTAATTTCTTTGACTTAGTGAATCTTGAGAAGATCTTTTTCATGGATTATTTTTTCAATTTAAACATCTGAAAAGATCTATATTCATTCTTAAAATACATGATTAGATTCATAAATATTTAAAATTTGACGATCATTAAAATCAATCGTGAGATCAACAAGTTTATAGTGACCATTCTCTCCCCTATATTAATCTTGGGTTTCTCTTTTGACCAATTTTAAAAGTCCTGAATAACTGTCCTACTATTGCAAAGATGAGAAATCCATTTGCCATTCATTGATAAATAGGTATTGTCCACAAGAATGATTAACATACACTGTTCTGCACATGCAGATTGCAACGCACCATGCACAGCATTACTCACAATCTAGCAAGAAAGATTATGAATACTTATTAAACACTGAGATTGATGTCACGACAGAAAGATATGTGTCATTAGTTCATTTGTTCTTGTATCTCTAAATATTTTCATCTTATGATTGATCATGACTTAGATCTATTAGAGATATTATGATTCTCTTTCATGCCTCAACTAAGAAGATTTAATATTTATCTAGCTATTGATACGAAGGAAATAAATTAGGAAGATGCTCACCTGATATGGAAGAGGTGGACCTCTGGCTATATGTGGGGGTGGCGGCAGGTGGTGGCAGCACCGATTGGATGCGGCAGCGAGTGGTGCTGGTGCCAGTTAGGAGCAACAGCGGATAGCAGCAACGGCGACGGATGGTGTCGGCGACGGTTGAGGGTGGCGCCAGATGGTGGAAGTGATGGTTGAGGGCGGTGGAGCCTGATGGCGGCATCGATTGGGGGCAGTATAGGCTGGTGGTGGCATTGGTTGGAGGTGGCGATAGTTGATGACGAATAGGAAAGAAAGAAGACAGCGATGGGTGGAGGCGAAGGGTGAGAGTTGGGGTTTGGGAAAGACCCGGCCGTTGGTGGAAGATCCGACCGTGGGTGGGGCAGTGGGTAGGGGTTGGAGAAGAGCCGACAGTGGGTAAAGGTTGAAAAAGAGCCAACGACGAGTGGGTTGAAGAACTTGGGGTTGGGGATGAGAAGAAAATTTGAGGGCAGCAAGTGGGTGTTGGAGGTTGGGGAACAGCCGATGACAGGGGGAAGAGAGAAAAAGAGAGAGGAAAACGTAAGAGTTGGGAGAGAGGGAGAGAGAGAGAGGAGAAGAAGGTGAGAGTTGAGGATTGGGGAAGAGCCGATAGTGAGTGGGAGTTTTGGGTTAGGTAGGGTTTTGAATGGGAGAGAGGAAAAGAAGGTTTGGGAAGAGAGATGGCTTTTAAAAGGGAGAGAGATGGGAGCAGAAAAAAAGGAGAGAGAGAGGAGATCAAGAGACGGAGGTGCGCTTGTGGACTGCCATCGCATCACATTCAATATGTGCTTTCTCTCTGTCGCGCTTTTTTTTTTTTTTTTTTAAACAATGCCAAGTCAGCTGATGGCCTCTCAAACTCCTCCGTTAGCTTTTAAGGGTAGCTTTGAGATGCATGCCGATCCAATAAACAAGGACCCAACCAAATGTATATTGGAATCCGGCCAATCGGAGGAGAGTCTATATATATATATATATATATATATATATATAGTGCTTTATTTCTGAGTTAGCTCTGGTCCAAATTGGTCACGTTGAACATTCAGCTAGCAGAAGGCCCTTATCCAGTTACATTCGACAAAACTAACCACGAGAACGCAAATATATGAATTTAAATTATGCTGAAGCTAAACTCTTGATTCCGTTTAACTTCTCATGACTTAAATTAGGTTACGCTGCTTCAAGCAGCCACCTCCCGTGCCCTGTGATCACAGAACTCTTTGAATATCACTATATAATTTCTACATCAAAAACTTTCTGAAAAAATCAATGGAAAAATTATTGTCCTCTGACATGAACCACTGAACCTCCTGGTGAACATATCTTGAAAAAATTTGATTTTGACAGAGACTGGCAACAGGATGGAATTGCCAAGTACCAGCCTTTGCTTATCATCCTAGACCCACGAAACAAGCCTCCATGCTTTTTACCCAAAAAAAAAAAAAAAAAAAAAAAAAAATGAAGCCTGCATGCCCTGTAACTTTCAATGCGTTATCTCACCATCTACCCAAACGACTCACAACCAGTCCACTATATCGGGTTAAAACCTTCATATATATCTGGACAGGAAGACTCCTCTTTTTTTTTTGTCTACTGGAGCCATGCTTTCTAACTAGAAAACAAGACTTGCGTGAGAGTGCTGAACTGCCTGGTGGTGTGTCACTTAAAAGGGACCACCTTCGTGGCGTGAGAATGAGGGAATTAGCCAACAGCTGGCAACCAAGTGCATGGGTTCCACCCTTGCTCCCAATCCACCACGCAACTCCATCCAGCATTAAATAACCCTAACAGCTTCCCCCAACTCCACTGGACCCTCTTTATGGCTAAAGAAAGCATAAAAAGGCATGGGAATTCCCATGAAAAAGGGGTTAACCCTCCCCACCACCACCACCACCACCCATCAACTCAACCAACCCTGCCTCATCTCCCACTGTGAAAGATGGCTTCCTCCACCAAGTTCTCTTACCAAAGACTAAGAAAACTCCCCCCAGGGCTGGAAGAAGATGAAACAGAAGAAGGGGTGCTGGCGGTGAGGAGGAGGGGGAGGAGGAGCTGGCTGAGGCTCGACAGCGGGGCAAGGCGGTGGCGGAGGCCGAGGGTCCGAGTGGCGGGGCTGAGGAGGCTGTTAAGGAGGAAAGCCAAGGTGGTGGGGGCTGCAGTGAGGAAGGTGCTGAAAAGATTGAAGGAAGGGAGGCCTTACGTGGGGGAGCTGTTTGCAGGGAACTATATGTTCATGCAAGTGAGCCCTTCACCAACTATCGCCTATTTGGAGAAGCCTTACTTGGCTGGCCACCACCACCATGCCATCATCCCACCACACTCCACCAGATTGAGTATTCCAAGGGCTGTTTCCTAATTTTCATGTAATCTCTTACTTTGGGTATTAGAACCTTCTTCTTGTTCTTGTTGTTCTTCTTCCTTTGATCTGGTGCCTGGCACCAGATCTTGCACTAGGGAAAGCAGAGAAGGAAAAGCAGCAGCAGCAGCAGCAGCAGAAGAAAAGAGGGAGGATTATTGATGTGCAATATGTGGGCTTTACTCATCTGTATTTCTATTATGAGATGACTTCATAGTTAATTCTCTTTACTCCATGTTCAAAGCTCTTCCTTTCAATGTGTTTTTGTCCGTTTCTTGTGTGTCTTGATAGTATGTTCCTCTAATTATTGTTCGAAGGAGAAACATAAAAGCTTAACTATTGTATTTTCCGCCCCCTTGTTCTATATGGAGCCTCTATGGTTGGCAAAATGAGTAAATGACTAATATGGTAAACATTTGATTAAGTGGGCTTGGTAAACTGTCGGTGATGCTTTTGATCAATGTGAAATCTCTTCTTTTCCATTTAATCCTTGGTTCATATTTTAAATTTTTGTGATTCTAGGTTGTTGGGAGTTGATCTAACTTTCAAATCCAACTCATAATTCCTTTCTGATCTTCTTTGCGGAGGTATTATTCTGCAATTCCTTCCCTTCAAGGTCATGAGATGCCCCACACCTATTTAAGACTGGTGGATGCCAATTTCCCTGTGAAAATATTCAAGGAGTATCATAAGCAAGGTAAAGTTAGAGCTAGTTATTATCAGGGCAGTGATGTGACAACTAACATACAAACTTTCCAACTACTGGTACCGGTGCAATCACGCACACGTGCCATGAAGAATGGGGAACCGGTAACATAATTTATCATGCCATGAATTCTAGTCCTAGTAAGATGCTTCGGGATTTTTGAGTTAAAAAACAATGCTGTTTATGAATAAAATATATCTAACGAACCTCAAGTTTGAATTATAAATAGATGAACCAAATTAATTATGATGTTTCTGATTTTCAAGCTGTCATCTTATTTGGTTTCTGATGCTTTTTGTTGGTGCAATAGATATAATTTTTTTCCGTCCACGAATCACATACGGAAGAATATAAATAATCATATCAAACAAACAAGCAGTAGTTTGTGCAAAGGCTCCAATTCCGGACTGATGTCTACCGTTGTCCTGGAAAAAATGCTGTGCCACAACACCACCATTACACCTTATGCAACAAACTCCCAGATCTCAGCATGCCTTTCAGGTCCATGAAGTCTATCCATAGGAGAGCATTGCTCGACTCAGAGCTTGAAGGGAAGGCAATTCAAACCATTCACAGACGAAGTATTGTGCTTATACGGTTAACTTGTTTATAAATCTTACCATGACTGCACAAATGAAAAACTCATAGCCTTATCCTTTGATATTAACCCAGACAATATTGTTTGATCATACTGTTTGCGCAACCTTCAAAGTTGAAACATTCCTTTCAAACTGTCTAATAGCAGGAAATGGGTCCAAGAGAAAATGAGCAACCCCCGACAATATCCAGGGGACACAAGTATCCAAAGTTCTGTTTTAACTTGGAAACTTGGGTCCAGTTGCATACTGTTACATACATCACGCTTGACCATAGGTTGCATTGGAATTAAAAACCAAACGCGCGCGCGCGCGCGCACAAGAAAAGAAAATGGCCATCAGGTTTTCCAAAATGTTCATAAGAAATCTTCGTCCGAGGCATGCTTCAACAAATCCTTCATTTTCCCACCTGAAATTTCCTGGTGAATATAAGATGTCTAGCCACCAATAACGTACAACATGCACTTTATCCAACAATAAGCTTTTTGCCATAGGCTAGGGCCTAGTAAAGTCCCTTGGTGATTGGTTCTACATGCCTCTGAGCAAAATGCTGGGCAGAATATGGTGAAGCTCATAATATGCAACATTTACCAGTATCTAGTGGAAAGTCAGCTTCCTCAGTGTGCCATCTGACTGGCATCAAGAGATGATGCTTAACTACAAGAGAACATTGCAACATAAACTAGTTCTAGGAAAACCAAGTGATTAAACATTGACTCCGGCAATCCCGTAACTTCCAACCCCTTCCAATGCCCGGTAGATGTTGAATGCATAATCAGCGACATGACTAAAATGATGAGACGAGCACTAAATACCTTGAAGTTTAAATTGGAAAAGGAAATGGATATAACATTATGTTATTTTACAACTCATGTTATCTCTCCGCACAAATCAACAATCCTTCTTGCTTTCAATCTCAGCAACTGTGACAGTTATGTGAACTTGGCTGTTGAAAAATTTAAAAGAAAGAATGTGTGTGTGTGTGTGTGTTGTGGGGGGGGAGGGGGGGTTGGGGGGGGTGTGTGGGGTGTGATGGGGCGCATGGTAATCTATTGTTGCTTTCAATCTTAGCAACTGTGACAGTGTGCGTGAGGGGGCATGGTAATATATTCCTTCTTGCTTTCAATCATAGCAACTGTGACAGTGTGTGTGCGTGTATGTGTGCGCACACATGCGCAATCTTATCAACTGTGACAGTGTGCGTGCACTTGCAATCTTAGCAACTGTGACAGTGTGTGTGTGGCTTTCAATCTTAGCAATCGTGACAGTGTGCGTGAGATCTAGATTTAACCTATGCCAAATCAGAAAGAAGTGATAAATACTTTAAATTTGAAAATTTGAGTCGATAGTTTTCAAGATCTTGGACATGAATAATCTTTTATAATTAAGAATTCAGTCTGGCCAGCCAAAGGAAGAGCCAAAGTAGTCTAAATTTGAATCACCAAGTAATACCTAACCTACAAGTCTAAGCCTTCATTTGTTAGATGCCGCATACTGCTATATTTGAAATTATTTCTTAAATGGAGTACATGGGAATGAGATTAATAGCTTTGAAATCCTTGTACTGCCTTAACCGCTTATCCAGTCTTCAATCATTCTAGACTCCCTACGACCTCCGGACAATAAGCCAGGCTCTTATCTATTCTATTGAAGTCTTTTAGTCCTTTATTGGTCCTCAAAAGGCCTGAGTCCATGAGAAAAACAAGAAAAATACAATACTTATTACTTTCTTAAAAGAGCAATTAGACTTCATTTAGGTTTTCCAGTTTTGCTGGCTCATTTAGCTTTTCCCAAGTCTGGACAGACTTGTTCATTTTAAAAATTCCTCATGTCAGTTTCATCGAAAGTCTGAAAATATTTCTTTTGTGTAGTTAAATAAAGAATGAACACTTATCACTTAAGGCACCATGACCAATTAATTTGAAAATGCAACCACATTTCCATGTAATGCTCTGAACGTATTATGATATATAGTCTTTTGATTCCATGAGCTTCTAGACATGGATTAAGTACCATATTAAGTACCACATGACCAGATTGCATCCACAAATAAACTAGATGTCCATGGTCAGCAGGCTGTCATAAGCAAGCATCACACTAAGGACTGTCAGTGATAAGGTTAAGCCAAGCCCTAAATTGATGAATATGGGGAGATGATAAACCAAGCATATAAACAGAAAGAAGATGATATTAAATAGCAGAAAACCAATAGGTAAAATATTTGCTCTTTGGACAAAAATAATGGAGATCAACATAAAAGGATTAAGCAAGAGCAAGAAATAGACCCAAGTTCCCAAAATAATGAACTACAGAAGTCCATAATTAAGGTTCTCATGAAGAAGGCAGAAATGAAGAGCCAAAAGCTAAATTGAATCCTAAGAACACAAATTGCATCAAACATAAATAACGATATGATAGTGAAACAGAACAAACAAATGTAAAAAACATATAAGAAAATTATGACCATAGTCAAAAAAAGTGAACCAACAAATCTCAAAGGACAAAAATTTGCTGATCTTGTAAAATATGAATAGATAGGGTAAAAAACGGATTTGGGATTCTACAGAAGGATGGATCACCCAGCTGGTTGCAAAGAGGAAGGCCAGTTATCTCAAACTACCAGAAATAAAGTTCACAACCTCCTGTACAAACCATGGAATATCCAAAAGAAAGATTCTAAAAGTACTGAAGATTTTGGGAAAGGTGATTCTTGGATCTCACTAAAAGAATGGGATGCCCAACTTCTAATTGAGTCCCCTACAAACATGCAAAATAACACATGTTTGTTTCTGACAACTACATTTATCATTGGATTTCTATAAGACTCCAATGAGAAAGTCTAACAGAGGTATCATCACACAGAAGTTGATGAGTAAGGCACAACAAATAGTGCTGGTGATTAGCAAATGAAGCAACCTCTATAGAGCCTTGGTTGGCCTCTGAGACTGACAAAAAGGAGCATAAGATGAATTTGGCAGATGACAATATGCGTTTCAGAAAGTTGAAACATTGCAATGCAAAGAATCCAACAATATTAGGTAATAAAGCAATAAGCACAGAAAATAACCACCCTATTCAATTAGGTAGACCATATATCTATCACCCTCTTATTTCTTATTGCTACTAAGCCTTCTAAGATATTGGATACATTTTTTTAGATAGATGGATAGATAGCAAGACAACAGTTATTTGTTTCTGACAAATCTATTATCATTGGATTTCTGTAAGACTTCAATGAAAGAGTCTAGCAGAGATATCACCACATAGAGGTTGATGAGAAAGGAACAATGAATAGTGGCAGTGATTAGCAAATGGAGGAAACTCTCAAAGTCTAGACAGGCCTTTTAGCTTGATAAAAAGGAGCAAAAGATGTACTTAGTGTACAATAACATGAGCTTCAGCAATTAGAAACAATGCACAGTGTTCAAAAAAAATATTAGGTAATAAAGCAATAAACACAAATTATAGCTCACAAACTGTTCTTAGTTCATTTTTATGCTACATAAGTGTTATGTACAAATATCAACTGCAAAATAACCACACTATTCAATTAGGAAGGCCATACATCGATCACCCTCCTATTTCTTATTACTCCAAAGTCTTCTAAGATATTAAATACATTCTTTCAGATAGATAGACAGATAGATATTGATGAAACTCCAAGCAGAAAATTTAGGAGAGAGGGAGAGGAGACAGTGAGCAAGTGAGAGATAGAGAGATAAGGGTGTAATTGTTTTTGTTCCGTCTATGCCGGAAGACGGTATAACAAAGTTGCTTTAATTTAAAAAAAAAGACAAACACACCACAAATTCAACAAAATCAATCCATGATAAGTCAACCTACAAAATTTTACGAACATGACATACCTGTTACCTCAACCAGTTCCTGGAAAAGTAAAATTTATTTAGTTACATTCTGTTGTGCAATCATCAGGTGGAAGATTGCCACCTCACCAAATGTTGGAATGATAGCTGTCCCGGATCTACATCCACAATATTCAACATGACCCTGATCATCATTCTATACACATCATCTTATCCCTACCCCAATTGGCACTATGCTTTGAAACAATATATTACTAATTTGAATTGCAAAGAACATAATGAACCATTTTAAATTTCTAATGCCAAGATCACATTAATAACAATTTTCACTGTAAAACAGTAGATAGAACAAAAGAAGAGAAAAGTATATTAAGTGCCCCATGAAAAAGCAAAACAATAAACTCCAGATCCCAAAATATTCAAACAAGGTGAAGCAGCAGAAGTGGAGAACCATGTAAAAAATGTCCCAGAACCAACCTTCAAGGACCAAATTTAAGGAAATCCACACTAACAAACAAAATCTCAAAAGTACAATAGGAAATAACTAAGAAAAAGGTTTTCTATGTATACTCAAAAACCTAGAAGAAGGTACAAGAAAGTGAACAGCACCCCCATAAAAAATCTAATTCAAAGTGGATAAGGTCTTGGCAAAAACAATAATGCACAAAATAAGCACCAAAACTTGATATAAGAAAAATTGAAAAATGAATGGATCAAGGCAAACATGTCAAGCGTCCTTTGACATAATAATTGGACACCAATTTAATAAAAGAAACAATATTAGTTCAGGTTTAAAATGTCCGAGTTCAGACTTCTAGCATAGAGGCGACCAATAGCTTGATGATAGCAATCAAATCTCAAAGGCCAAACATGTTGCAAGCGTTCATAGGCTCAATGGATTTTTTTTCTCCCTTTTTTATTTGTATTCGGCAGGTTGGGGGGGTAGGGGTGGGCCGCATGTACAACATTTGATTTTAAGGTGTTATTCACCAAATATAAGAGGGAATCTTCAAGGTTTAAACTAAGACATCTAGTGTTGAATCAAAATTTGCCAATGAAACCACAATCCCCATATTTACTTAGATTAACATCCTAATTTCTGAATAGAGTCCAATTAACTTTCCCAATAATAGCCATTGAGTATTCCCAAAGACATTGATCTTGCAACAAAGTTGCCAGAAAAACTGGTGCGAAGAGATCCTTCTTGGGGTGACCCACCAAAGGTAGCTGAAAAAAACCTAAGTTTGGGCTAAAAAATCTGTACCTAGCGATGGGCTGGGACTTCAAAGGTTGCTGACCAATGATTTTACCCTAATCTTTGCCTTACAATTTTAAGGAAATTTAACTAGGCCTTAATAGGGTAAGTTTGGATCAATTTCAGTTTGATCCCAATCCAAGTGGTTTCGACTTTTAACCCACTCGATAAGAACTCAATCTGGTCTTCAACAAATCTCAAGCCTAAACCAATGTTCACGGACTCGATACCGGAGCCCATGCCGGCCGACCGTTGGTATGGCTCGACATGGGTCCATACCGGACCGAACCGGTGCAACCTGACAACAAGCCAGAGAAGGGAGAGGGAGAAGAAAGAGAGAAAGAGAGGGGGTGAGAAGGAGAGGAAAAGAGGGAGAGGAAAAGGGAGGGGGAGAGATGCCGCCGGAGAGCTCTCTGATGGCCGGCGAGGTAGTGCGAAGGGAGCATAGGGTGGCTGAGGAACGCGGAGGATGGCTGATTAGAAACAAGAGTTTGCCCCTGTTTCGATTTTATTTTTGATTTTTAATGGGCAAAATTGACAACAATGTTGCCTACTTCACTCTTTTTTTTTAAAAAAAAAATATCCGGATGAAATCGGCAAATAGTTTGCTAACTTCAAATGAAATTTTAAAAAATAAAAATAAAAATTTGCAAAGCCAAATTTACACGTTAAAATCAAAAAAAAATCCAAAACAAAGGCGAACCCCTGTTCGAAAATGAAGGGGGCAGAGCCGCAGAGGCCCTCCTCTGGCTCAACCGCCCTCAGGCCCATCAGCGTGGAATCGTCGGCCATCGAAGATCTCACGGCGGAGGTGCCATCCGTCTAGAGGCCTTTGACAGCCTTCAGAGCCCGATAAGGACCTCCCACACTCTCTCTCCTTCCCTCCCTCCGTGCATACCGACCTTGGCAAGATGTCAGATGGCCTTCGACGGCCGCCGAAGACCTTTCTTCCTCTCCCCCCTCTCTCTCTCTTCCACTCTTTCTTCTCCCTCCCTCCAAGAACCGATTTAGACGCCGGATCCGTCCTGATTTCCCGCCGGTCTGGCTCGGTATAAGGTGTATCGAGCTGTTCGACACGATTTTAAAAACCCTGGTCCAAACCATGCCAACTAGGGCACTAAAACTCCTATAGGTCATCTTTAAATATATTACTTTATAACTTTAAGTGCCTTCTGAATATTTCATTTGTAAATTAATATTTGAAGATTTTTAATATATAAAAGAAAATCTACTTTTGTTTTCTGGTGAAACTGCATAACAACTAAAACATAGACCGAGATCTGATTGGACCAGAGTTTCAGAACATGATCAATTCAGTGCACGCAACTTGTGAGCAATTATCTAGTTAGCATAGCCTGAAATTTAATGGGATCAAAGATTCCAACTACTCCAAACATTTCAATTACTTATATTAGTTATATGTAAATCACATACAACATAATTGCATATACATAAAAATGTACATATGTTGGTATAATTGACTTTGCTATATATAACATACTTGCTTCTGGCATTACTATTACTTTAGAACAATCACAAAATATCTAAATGTAATTTTCAATCTTTCAACCTTTGTAGCCTAATGATTTTTTATAACTAACATCATCTTTGAGCATTAGTCTCCACATGCATGACATATACAGTTTACCATTCATTAGTTGTTCTAAATTGCAGCTCAGAATGCTGCAGATAATAATGTTCTTTAGTGACAGAAGAATGTCCAAATAGTCATGTTATGAAATCTTTCATTACAAAGACAAATTTCTCATGATAAACCAATCATCAAAAATTTGTGCAGATTACCTGGAAGGCCTCCATGTGTAGTAGTGATATACGTGAGATCATTGGAAATTAGAAGGCATCTTTGAGCTTTCTGCAGAGCAAAGATGTTGAGATCAGAACACATACAAATACAATGATATACAAACTGCTATGGTCATGCTGAGCTCTAAAGGTGACTATCAAATAGAGAAATTGCATATAAAATCTCATAAAAGATGACAACATAACAACACTTGTAGAAATTGCAAAATACCTGAATGGTCACTGCACATTGAGATGTTCTCTCAACAGAAATAATACAATGGACAAAACTTCACAAAATGTTTAACTTTCAAAATCGCTGGTTAAGGACACTGCTTGAATAAGGACACCAGACACCCACGGGCAGGGCAAGTGGCAACGCAACATCTTGTACTGCTTTCACAGAAAAATAGCAAAAGAAACTGGGAAAAGAAACATGTATCAAAGGGACGTTCTCAAAAATACACCATGAGCTAACACAGCTCCAATGCTTTAAACATAGACACCATAAGGAACATTGCATGGTATGGAGATGTTTATCGCAGACATTTCCACGGTTCTGGCCGATAAACTGCATGAAGTAGAATATAAATTTCAATGGTTTTAATGCAAATTCCAGGCATGATTTTCACCATTCCATGACTCGCCCAAAATCGCACATATAACCAACCACTTCTGAGGGAATCAAATGAATTTAATTGCTGATGTCTAATGAAAAATTCATGATACAAAAATTACAAATATGCTGAATAGAATACATCAAGTGTAACAAATGTCAAGAATTTGAATAGAAAAGAAGCTACGTGTCCCCACCTTCAGACAAGATGGGATGGAGCAAAGCATAAGATGATCAATTTTCTTCCATCCACCTTGTACTAAATTCCTGATTTTGCAGTCATAAAACTCTGAAACTGCAAGGGACCAGATAATGTAGGAAATTTTGTTTCCTTGCAAATAGCTTCCAGCATCAGTAAGGTTTGCGCTGCTTATTGTCTCTCTTAAGTTGTACCTTAAGCTTTTTACCACCTAACTGAGAACCATTCATTGCATTGATGGCAGCCTGAGCAGCTACAGGAGAGTCATAACTTACAAAACCTGCATATCAAAGGCATTTATTGGAATGTTCAAAAACAACTCAAATATCATAGAGAGAAACATGTTGTTTACCGAAGCATTTACTAACACCAGTTGCCTTGTCAACAAAAACTTTAGCGCTCAAAACCCTTCCAAATCCCTGAAAGGCATTTGAAAGCTCCTGGTCGCCAAATTCTTGGGGGATATGATATATAAATAAATTAGCTCCGGGAGGACCTGACAGTAACAATTGAATAATCAGCTAGCAGGACAACAAACATCAGGAGTCCAGCTTAAAGGACTAATAGGAATGCAAGGGCAAAAGGAAGTCCATCACCTTCTACCTGACCCCCCGAACTCGTACTGGTGCTTGAAGATGATGCTGGATTACTATTCATGTTTACCTGTTGGACTGGTGCATGGGAGTTTCCAAAAGGCCTGTGGCTCATCATACCACTTGGATAGGCTAGAGGGTATTGAACACCTGGCATGGCAGGATATGCCGACCCCATGTAGCCGGCAGATTGCATTGTGGCAAAATTCCTGGGCACCGTGCCTGGGGAAAGATCTGGACTAATTCCATGTACCGTATTTCCTTGATTAACAGGAGGAACCATATTATTGAAGGCAGCTTGATTTTGCATTGAAGCTAAAGGGTATTGCATGAGTCCATAAGTTCCAGTTGGCTGTGCCAGCAAGAGGGGTAAAAAGGAAAGGAAAAAAGGACATAAGCAGTCCAGCATTGCCATGATGTGAGAAGAAAATTATGTTGGAAAAGAAAAGAGAGCATGAAATCAAATAGAATTTATAGAGATCCAGATATCATTTCAGAGGTGAAAGTCAATAGATGTACCATAAATTGATGGATAAGTTTGTTGATGCTTCAAGTGTTTCAGGCATTTGGAAATGGGCAGATATATTCCCCAGCATCAAATAGTCCAAACTAGTTGACATAAAGAAGAAATCGGTCCCTTACTATGCATGTATAAACAGTCGTATAGATTGTCATGTCACAACATGTTGGTACTCTCAGATTGTTAAAGTATGCTATATTATGCAGCGGGTAGACTGATACATGCATAAGACATGGTTTTTACAAAGGTGGATGTGAACTTCATGGACCATATTTTTAGGACCTTTAAATTTCTGTTAGTGCTATATGAAACTAAGTAGCTAGGGAAACATACATATGCTGAAATCATATTGTGGCATCTTTGTCAATATTTGGATGAGTGGAGATACCATGGTAGGTAATTAGTGCATTGGAATGGGATATACTATTTCTAGCGTAGGTCTGCTGGTTATGCATTGTGGCTAAACACCATTTGACTCATTATGCCTATTTGTGCTACTTTGCATGGTTTCAAATCCCCATGGGGTATCCCTTAGGACACGGAGACGGGCTGCCATCCCAAATTTCAGAACAGGACCATCTCACCATCATCCCAGTGTCCCATTTGGCACATCTTGAGACATCCCCAGTCCCAAGTGTTAGGATAGGACAGGACAAAGGCATGTCCAGTTCCGCAGAAAAATCAGATTAGCCTTATCTCACAAGATTTAAAACCTTGCTACCTTTCACCTCTCTCTGTTTCAATTTTGTATGATGCTTGAACTAAAAATATGGTAATTTTATTAAATAAATTATTTTCTAATAAAATGAAGTACATATGAGCAAACCATCTAAGCTGTCTACAGGAATCTAAAGCACTTTACTTAACACCTCAATCTTGACAATTGGTAGTTCATAAATAAACAGGCCCATGACCTGAAAAATCTGCTGGAAATCCAGATTCACATGAACCAGATAAATCTCAAAGGGTTCAAATGGTTTTTCCAGCAAACATTATTTATACTTTTAACTGTCATCCCAATAGATACGACTCTATAAAATAAAAACAAAAAAGCAGTTACAAGAAGAAAAAAACAAGAAAAACACACATAAAGCAAAAGCAAGATATGCATTACAAGAAATATTATCATGCGGAGAAAAAAATATAAGCAACAAGAAAAATCTAATTTATAAAAAGATACACTTTTAGCACTTCTACTTTTTGGAAATATCTATTCAAGAGATATCTTTTCAACCAATTGAAGGAATCTCACCTGATAGCCAAATCCATTATATGGAGGAATGTATCCCATTGGTAAAGCTCCATATAATGAAGGGTGCTGTATTGAATTGGTATTTGGATGATTTGAGGCCTGAGATTGAGCTTTCTGTGCCCTCCGGGCTTGCCTTTCCTTCTCTGTGTCAGCCCATTTAACAACCAAAGGCATGCTTGAACCCTGCATGTGCAGAACAGCTCTTGTAAGATACTGAAGAATCCATTGCGATCATAATTGTGCAAGGATAAAGAATAAAATTGTTATCCTAAACCCTAAGTGGAAAGTAATAAAACAAAAAATTACTCCAAAAAATGAAGCAAAATGGTATAACAGGGATGCTGGACCTTGTGGCCAATTAACCTTAGTGGAAGCATCATAACCTGAAACACATTATCAAAGGCTCCAATCACCCAATTCTACCAGTTCACTGCATCTATTTGAGAAACAATGGCTCACATGACATCATCCAGATTTACTTTGCTCTCACAAATGCTCATTTGTCCAAAGTAAATTCCTCAACAAATTGAGGATAGATTGTTCAAGTCCACTTAGACCAAATCATCTCATAGTTATGGTGATACCCTACCTAATTAGGCCTGATTAGCCACAAAAAAAAAAAAGGGGACCCAATTTTTTTTAAAAAAAAGGATTTGCATGATTATTAAAGCATCAAAAAAAAAAAGTTAAACAATGAAGAAGACTTCAATTGGGAGTCTTCTTCCTCCCATTTTTTGGTGGAAATCAAAGCCAGGGAGGAGTGTAACTCCTCCCCCTCCATCTCTATTTAGAGGGAAGAAGTCTTCTCATCCTTCCCATCGGAGATCAAGCCCAACCAGAGGAGAAATTGCCAGAGTTTTCTTCCCGAAAGCTATCATTGTGCTGCCAGATTTCAACCTTAACATTGCCGGAAAAGTCAGGTATTAGTCGGCAAACTTTGATTGACCCTCCTCTCCTTCTTAGTCATAGGATCATGGATTCTAGCTAGCAATCACCAGATTTTCTTGAAAAACTTAGCTCTAAAATTTTCTTTATTTTTCCGTCACTCTATTGATCTTTTCCAATGCCGTCCTCACCACCAATCACTGGACTAGAGTCCCTTGATCATGCGGTCGTGGTCTGCTCTTCTAGCCACAGGCACTACCGGACAAGGGGGCCTTCCCATGCTTCGGAATAAGAGGGGCAATGGATCCTTTGTTCCGTGAAAGAAAAGAGGAAGAAAGAAGAGAAAAAGAAAGAAAAGAAAAAAAAAAAAGAAAAAAAAGGAGAGAGAAAGAGTTCTTTCTCTCTCTTCCCTCTTCCCTCCATAGAATTGTTTCTCTCTTTAGTTTCTCTCTCCACTTTCTCTCTCTAAAAAATTTTACTGTCTCTAATAATTTTCTCTCTCTAGAATTGTTTCTCTCTTTATGAAATTTATCTCTCTAAGATTGATCGAGTAAAGGGCTTTATTTCAATGATTTTGATCAAATTCAGTGAAGGATCCGGATTCGTGATCATTGGATAACATGCCAGTACCTACCTTGCTTAGACTTGGATACTTTTAGATTTGATCTCTACGGAGTCAATTATATATTAATCTAATCTAGATTAAATGAAATTATTTGATCGAATTGATCTTTAATCTCTGAGCACTGTATTGGCCTCCATCCTGACCCTTATTGGACACTATTGATTTGATGACCCTCGATCTCTATTGAACTACCTGTATCCTAGTTTGATCATGATCGAATAAAATTATCATGACCAGATTGATTCAGACTATTGGATGCGACTACCATTCATCATGTCTTATTTAACTATTCGTATACTTTTTGATTATTGGACTTAATTATGTATAGGGATATAGTTGTCTCGATAAGAAGATGTCCCGCAGTAGAATACTACAATGTGATCTATGAATCAAAGATTTTGAAAAAAAGTTATGGAATTATATGAATTTGTTGGAGTATGTATAAGATAAGTAATGCTTCACTTTTTCTAGATTTATCGACAAATTATATACTACTTATATCATTGAATTTTGAATCATATTTCTTGTGATTTACGAATATGAAGCATGATATTTATTCGATAAATATATGATACAATACTATTGATGCATTATCGAAGGCATTGATCCCATTAGGGAGTTGTGATCGATTGATTTTGATTTCGAATGATTTTGTATATTGTTCGATTTAAATACGAAATGGATTTTATTGAAAAAAAAATTTAAATCAAGATGGATTTTGAAGCTGAACTATGTATCGAAACCCTACCAATAAGATTATATGTTGGCATATCAATATCCTGCCAGTGGAGATTATGCACTAGTACATCGACACCCTGCTAGAAGGGGTTATGCATTGGTATATCAATACCTATCAATGCGGATTGTATGCTAGTATATTGACACCCTACCAGTGGGGGTTATACACTGATATATCGACACCCTGCCAGTTGAGATTATACGCTAGTATATCGATACCCTACCAATGGGATTTATAGATTGTCATCGTATCTATGCTGAGCTCATCTGGCCTAACCATAAGATATAAGTATGGTCATACTTTGTGGCTGTTGAGACAAACATGATGTTTTGAAAAAAATTGATTTATGAATGAAAATAAATTTTCATAGATCTTATTTGATTAGTATTGCATATATTGAATTGATGCACCTTGCATACTTATTTTTAGCATATTATTATTGCTGAATTTATCTAACTAAAGTGTATATTACTTACTGGGCTGTCTAGCTCATTATTATCTATTTTAGTATTTTTATATATTCAAAGAACTACCTTGATTGAAAAATTCTATATGGAAAAGCAAATTAGAAGCAGAATTTGATATCTTTATTTTAGATTAAGATTTATTGAAATTGATGAAAAACTATGACGTTTTATTTTATAAGATATTTGATTTATTTGAATTAAAATTAAACATTAATTTTTTGAATTTTATTCTACTATTGCGTTATGATATCGTGATGTGATGCCATGCATGCTTGTGGATAGAGTTCTCCATAAGTATACAGCGATTGCCACAACCCCTGGCTCGCGATCCCAGATCAGGGGCGTGACAGTTATTAACCATCACAAACTACAATTTCTTGTACATGGTGATCTTCAAAGTCAATATTTGAATCATGGGTAGCTTGCTTGTTGAACGGTCATCCATTTCTTTTGCTTAAAAAATAGAGAAATGGAACTTCATTTTTTCTCCTTGCCAAGAGACACTTCCTCTCTACAATAGGATAAGCTTAAATTCTTGTGTTTGCCAATGTAAGCCTTTTGTAATAAAGTAACAAAATTGATAAAGGACCCAATCAAGATTTGCCATGTCGGTGTTGGACCCTATCCAGTACCATCTAATTACAGTGTCAGTATGTGGTACAATACAAGATAACAAAACATACCGAGAATCAGTAGGGCATGGGACTCTATACTGGTTCAGTATCGATACAGTATGGTATGGTACATCCAATATGTTATGGTACCGATTGGTACAGCAAACCTTGGACCCAATGATTACCCAACCCTTCCAAAACAAACATGATCCCTGCTTGACATCAAAAAATAAACAATCAAGTCAACCCATCCCATATCTAATTGTATAATTTGTCGTTTAATTCCTACACAAGTGGACATGTTTCAAGTAAGTCATAAAATCCAATACCAAAGGGATCTTAATGGCACTGCAAGAAATCAGAAGAAAAAGAGGATACAATAGAAGGGACAGAAGCAAAGGCACATTTTTTTTTGGGTGGGGGAAAGGTGAGAATTGAACTCAGTCTCCTGTATCATCACCTAAAGGCATTACCAACTTTGTCATTGGCACCTCCTAAATCTATCTAATATCTTATTCACACTATTCCTCCAATTCTTAAAAAAAAAAAAGAAAAAAACAATTTATTCACCTAAAGTTACTTTCTGAATTTTTTTTTTGTTGCAACTGAACCAAAAATGTGACAATTAATCATGAAATTCACAATTAATTCATGAACTGATCATAAATTATCCATAAAATACTTCATAATTAATTCATGATACTCGAATACAGACTTGATCATTCATCATTCTTTTTCAGATGAACTTCCATGTATTGAAACATTATTATATACATTTATGATACATATATACATATTTATGTTTGCTTGAAGTGAGGATTTTCCAACTTCATGAACTTTCTGCATTTTCCTGATCCAGATCTTTATGGCTTCCTAATGCCAAACTTGTGACTAAGCTTTCATTACATTCTATATTTAAGAATTTATGTCAGAAAATTTAGGTTCTCTATTATTTTAATAAAATCTATAGTGGTAAGTTGCTTCTTTATATACTTTCTCCAATAGAGATATAGCACCATGATATATTGTAGGACACTAGGACTAGTATTGGGCACACCAGATAAACCACAGAGAGAGAGAGAGAGAGAGAGAGAGAGAGAGAGAGAGAGAGAGACTTTGAATGGTTGTGATCACCCAAGTGAGACTCTTTTTTGCATTATTTATTTAACCTGATACACGCTCAAACTTTTGCCTGGTATATTTCCTCACTGAAAGAAATTTAAAAATTAAAAAAAAAATGCTTATTGAAGATGTGCCAGGCTATAAATTGCGAGAGATGTGAAGAATGAAAAGAAGGGGGCAGGGGCAGGCAGCTTTAGTGTCATAAATATCTAGAAGTGATAATGCTTTATTGCTTTGTTTCCTTAAAAGCTCAGTGAAACAGCTGCAACCAACAGTGAAAAGTTGGCATTTTGTCCTCCCCTGTATATTGACCAAAAACCACATGTACACCCTTCCAGGGCATGTTAATAGAGAAAATATAGCAACATTAATCTAGAAGAAATAGGCATCTCAGAGAAGATGCTTCATCTTCGTTGATTTCTTTACCATTGAAATTCAAACAAGAGATAAGAGCCATCTAGATGGTTTCTTTTTTTGATAAACAAACTAAAATAAGAAAGAGAAGTTATGTCCATGGTCTCTTTTTTCTTGTTAGATAAGAAAGAGAACAAATCACCTCCACAAGAGACGCATTAGAACTGCTGTCACCTTTCCTACTAAAACATGAAAGCCTTACAGTTGGACCTCACAGGAAAGTCTTCTCATCCAACTTTGCATGGCTGGACTTTGAGGCTTTGGCATAACAATGGATGTATATTAATTGAACATTCATTCATAGGATATACCTCTATTATATAACATGGGTTAATGGTTATGGCCTTTGTTCATAGGATGTCTTGGGTTAAGGACCTACATTGTGGATGATTGCATCTTAGCAACTTTCCAGCACTTGAAAATTCAAGCTACATAGTCCTGGTGCTAACATTTGGGACCAGGCATCAGGTTCACTCCGTTGACTACAAGGATGCATCATGGAGTTAGAAGTTCCAATTGAAACCAATCTGTTTCAACTTTTGGATTAAGTTAAACTGAAATTAGTCTAAATCGAACCGTTGCTTTATGGTTTTTGTAACCAGTCGTTCCTTTTTTATCAGTCTCCAATTCAATTATTTCACTTATTTTCTATTCAATTTTTAAAGGGGGGAGGGATAAGGTGAGGCATTGTGGCACATAATGAGGCAATGCAAAAGCATAAAAGGCATAAAATATAGGTCTCATGAATTCCTTGAAAGAACATCATGCCAACAAAGCAAGGTAAAGGAAACAAACATTATAGACTTTGTTATAACCAAGGGCAATTCACAATTGCAATGCAAAATTTAAACCTAGTGATCGGTGCTTCTTAACACATCTTGCCATACTAGTTAGACCCTATATGCAGAAATGTCTTTTTTATGAAAATATATACAGCAATGTCATAAAAGAATTCAAAAGATCCATTCATTATGAGCAGGAATAAAACCGAATGCATATACCTCCTGCACAAGGCATAAGTTGTAAGGTGTGCACTTCAAATGAGCATCTGCACGTGGAGCATATGCCTCACCATATATAGACTCACTCATGAAGTTCATGGCATTTTAAGAGTCTCATCTCAAGGCAAAAATTGAAAAGCCCTCAGAAGAAACATTTCTACTCTTTCTTGTTTCTATTAAAATTTATTTTCTGGTTAGAAATTTCATGAAGAATAAGAAGTTTTGCACAGATGGAAGTCTCAATTTTTTATTTGGAAATGGAAACAATGGATAAGTTTTAAACTATGGCTTTCCTATTTGCATAATAATTTTTTTCTTTAAAATAAAAGATAATCAAAGAACAAAGCTCTTATCTTTTCTACTCCAAGATGTGCCTCCTAGGAGTTCTTCATTGATGCTCCCTCAAATAAACTATTCATTGCATGTCCCATTTCATCTAGTTGCTGGTATTACTGCTAGCCATGATGCTCATACAAGCAGAATCTAAGAGCTCCAGTGCTCCCTTAAATGAACTTTTCATTGCATGTCATGTTCTCAAATATTAAGGTTGTCTTCCTATGAAATCATGCTCTATCCAGTAAGTTCCTCTCCTTTCTTACAAAAACTCAAGGTTATCATGACATATGAGTCTTAGATACGCCATAATTTGGTTCAACATCATGAGCAACAAGCCACCATGGATTAGAGGCTTTCAACCAAGGATTTAAGCATAAATGCAAATTCTGTATCAGCCTTGCCATATCATAGTACTACCAATTGTTTTGAGCAAAGTTTGACATACCGATCGATATCGGTGCCTACTAACCACACCATACCATACCTATATCAAACTAGCAAGCAATATGGGAGGCATACCGACTTTCGGTATACCAAATTAGGTATTATACCAAGCATCCTAACACCATAATAGGAGGGTACTACTACGGGGTTCGGTTCTGAGATGGCAAACCTTAGCTTTAAGTACCGGTTTTGGTACGTATACCAATGGTCCCCTGGTACACCCACAGCAAGCATCAATATACTACATTCCTTAGCATCGACAAGATATGGGGAGCATATCAAGTTCCAATTACTTACTAGTTGATACAATATGCCCAATACAAAACAACACAATCCAATTAGTAAATCCTTGCTGCTATTTATACCCATTGATATCAATCCGTACCATGTATTAGTTCAATAGTATACCTATATTGTTAAGGTACCAATATAGGCAGCAATACCAGTACTTCAAGCCTTGCTTTCAAGGCCATAAATGGTGCATACTTAGGAGTTGTTCATCTTCTTATGATCCCATGACACTAATAAACTCAATGGCTCAAGTATTAATCCATGTCATGCCTATTTAGGTACCTAGAATTGGGTTGATAGTGCTTGGTACTGAGCCAAAAAGGTTAAAACATATTTTTGTTTTCACTATTCACTATGTTGGAAAGGGAGGGGGATGACATTGTAGTAAGTAGAAAAATGACCCATCAGGCAGATAACAAAAAACAAATCTTCTTCACACAAATATCATTTAAGCAAAGAAAATTTGTACTACTTATTGCATTCCCATTTGAGTTCAATAAGGTCAACTTTCCACCTCACCAAAGTTTGGGAATGGATTGAAATAGAAACCCTTAAATGCCACCAAATTTCTCAAATCTTTTTCTTTTTTCCCTCATCCAAGATTTTCTGAATGACTACCACATATTTTTGTTAACGATGTCATAATGTCAATGTACAGGCATTATTATAAAGTCAATATAACTTTTAAACAACACATTATACAATGTATTACAACCTACAAAAACTAATGTTTTGAATGTTTGATACTAGTAGGAACTCTAAATATCCTTTAGTGTATGAAATAGTCATTATACAGACCGATAGAATTTTAAAGCATCAAAAGAAAAAGAAAAAAAATATAAAACCCCATTCCCTTGTAAAATGTGTTCTAATGCCATGCAAATCGTGTCCATGGTGTGCCAAGTTTGAGTTTGACACAGCACAAGGCATGTTTCATCTAGCCACGAAACAACACACCCCATGCCACCGCACTTAAATCCTTGACTAAAGTGGGCAATCAGTATGAATGTTAAGCAACGTCATGGCCTTATGCTAAGATGTCTGGTAAATTTGCCCATCCTTGATTGTCATTATAGCCGACCATGCCAAGCGTCAAGCAAACAGCTATGAAGAATCATTTTTTCCATCAAGACCATAATGAGGCTGATATACAACCCTGCCTTCTACCTACATGCTAGTGCGTGTTAGCTCAATTACATTACACATGAGCTAAAGATGGGCTTTGCAAGATTAAATAAACATAACTTAATTATGTCCACGCCAAAGTAAGCAGCGTCCTGCTGCATGTTAAACACTATTTATGGTAATGATGTTTCCATTATTAACTAATTATTATAGCATCTTCAACATTGGAAGCTTGAATTTTCATTCATTCCCATAGGTGGCCATCATTGTAGCAAAGAATATACCTGATTTGTTCAATTTTCCCAATTCGATTATATGTGGAAGTTTAATCTTTAACAAAATAACGTATAAAATGATGGACCTGTATTTAGATAAATGCAACATATTTGTCAATTTTTGAGTGATCTCAACTAAGTTATCATCAATTAGCTTGAACTTGCTCACATAATAATTGCCCGACTACTATTAGTTTCTATGCAATTATGCTGAACAATCTTAATTAACTCTAGAGGGCATTTCATTGACCATTCCTCTCCTTTCCACCTTCAGGCTAGAGTTTAAAACCTTGATTAAAATTCAATAAAACCCAGTCTACCCACTCATGCTGACTTGGTCGAACCATTGCTTGCAAGGCATTGAGAGTTAGATTGGTGCAAAAACAATTTTTATGTGAAACCAATTCAAAATATCTTTATATCATTGATCCAAGTGGTTGAAGCATTCAAACCACTTATAATAAAATGTCCAAACATGCTTGCTTCAGCAGATAAGATGTCATAAAGAAAAGGCATTTGAAAAATGTCTAATGACCTAATGCTATCATATTCTTAAGCCTGATGATCTCTTTCCATCTTTCTTGATTGATTTTTCATCCCTCTCCTTTTCCGCCTTAATTTTTGTCCGATGCCATCATGGGCTATGATTGGCTCCAACAGGCAGCTAATTATGTCCCTCTTCTATTCCGCAATCATTATTCTTTGTCCCCTTTTTCTTTGCTGCTGATAGGAATCCATTGACATTAAGCAAAGCACCAAGAATTGGACATCATTGATTTCTTCCTTTCTACAATTAAAAGAGGAATTAGAGATTAGGTCTCAATAACTGATTTCAAGAAAGAACATAGCCAGCCATTGCCAAGAATTGGAGCTTGATGATTTCTTCCTTTCCCAACTCTCAGAGTCAGAAAATAGGTTTTTTTCCTCTTTGGAAAAAGGCAGTAGGCTTTTGTGAATGAATTTTGTCATCACTGAACTATACAACCTGCATCAAACTGCTAATCCATGACTCAGATGCCAAAATAGACTAGTGTCTACGCTAGGCAGTGAACCATTGGCGAACTACCACTGGTAAGTCTTCAAATGAGAAATTTTCATCTCCTTGGAAAACCAATAGCATAATATCATTCCCCACCTCAATGCCAGAGCTGAAAACATGTCATGGCTATTAAAGCAAAAGTTATTCAATGACTATTTCTCCAACATGGTTTTTCGATCTTCTATCAAATAATTGGCGACTTGGGTTTCCAAGAACAAGTACATTAAGATCAATGGCCATAAGAATTGTTCTCATATATGTACGTAACGCATTGCCTATCACAATAGTATACACAATGATACAAATGAATTAGTGCTTGTATATGTATGTAACGCATAGCCTATCACAATAGCATATACAAGGATATTAGCCCCATCAATGGATTGTACTGCATTTGAACAACACAGCCAACACTCTTATAGCTTCAAGAACGATATAATTTTACAATGAGAAGACACCTTGGCTTTCTACAAATGCCACTCTGTGCATCATATGCAGCAACTCATCCAACAAATAATCCACCACTTGTCCCAAAATATCATATGGTTGCCATACCTGCAAGTACTAATCAAAGAATATGCACTATCACACGCTTCTAGAACAATATTGCTTTGGACTATCTCTCAGTTTAGTGCAAGAAAAGTAGTGTCTAACATTAAGCCATATGCAACTTGGGAAGAGAGAACATATGAATGTTATATAGTTGTCTTCTTTGCATCATTTGAAAGAAAAAGGCATAAAGAGCTAAACAAAATAAATGAAAATCTGCAGAAGTCTCTTAGTTGGATAAACACAGACCTCCATTCTGTATTTCCCATTTAAGGCCTCGAGTGCTGCAAGAGCTTGATCTTTAGTTTCATACTTCAAAAAGGCACAGCCTGCTATTGTAAGTAAAAGAAAGAAATAAGTGACTCTGATTAAAAAAGAATAACAAGGAAGCATGGACACACACAGGATGTGGATATGATATGTATACGCCAATACAGTAAATTTTGAAAAAGTAGGACACTTTAACTAGGATATGCCAACATGTACATATACATTTTACAAATATATGTAATAATGTACCCCGCAATAGCATAATGCGTACTTTATGTATTAGCATCACCTTCCGTAAATTCATCATCTAGTCATCATCCAAACCCATAGACCATAATTCACAATCCATGCTTTTAATAGCAACATCTCAAAACTAAAATTAACCATTTATCATTAATGAGGTAATGTTCATAGAGAAAAGAAAGAAACATCCTCACCCTCAGTCTTGGAGGTGTCCTAGAAGTATCTTAAACAAGATTTGCTATCTGAGTACCGTACCATTTTATTACAATGTTGGTATGCAGGTCGGTACAGTATGAGAGTATCGATATGATACGGTATGCCAGACCAGTATAGTATGCTCTATACCGGGTGGTACAAGGTGGGGTATGGCAAACCATGATCTTAAGCATATCCAAGAAGTTTCCAAACATTTTTGAACATTGGATATATATCCTAGGAGTTTCCAACAAATATCTATATCTAGTATGTATCTGATATGGAAACTGCATGTGATTTAAAGTATTGATGCTTTCTAGAAGAAAGGAAAGTATGATAATTAAATACTGAAAATTTTAATTCAGAACTACAACCTGCTGAGTAGAGAGTGAGTCATGTTAACTAGTTAAAAATATAGAAAGGAACAAACTGTACCTTTGCTTGTTTGTTGGGGACCTCTTAAGATTTGTAGGTCCTTAATGTTACCATATGTTGAAAACAAAGCAGAAACTTCAGCTTCAGATACATTCTTCGGAAGCATACCGATGAAAAGTTTGTGTTCTGCACATGTCAATAACAAGTATTCAAAAAGGCTTATCTAAAACAGAAATATCACCATCAAACATAAATAACTATAAATCAAGAAGAAAAGAGGCAGAATATCATATTTCTAGGAAATGCAAAATTGTAAGTTCTGGCTTGCACAACATTACGCACCTAGTCTTTCCAGTTCACCATCTGCATACTTCACTTGCAATGGACTAGAAGCCTGAATCAGAAGAGTAGAGCAACCATCAATCAGAACTAGAGAACAACTTCTGTAAGCCTGAGGTAGAGACATACCTTCTTCCATTATTAAGCCCGAAGAAGAAACCACAAAAATATTATTCAATATTTCAATTCATAGAGGAAGTAAAAAATAACAGACACTAATTACTTGGATATTACTCAAAACATTAAAATTCAGTACGGCAACCAATCTCTCCCAAGAAATTACAATAGAAAAGAATGATGTTAACTAACATGAAGACAGGTTGGGAGTTGACATGTGAATTTTATGGTGGACTTGGTTAGAAGTTTTCCACATTCTATCCAACCCAAGTGTTCAACAAAGAGCAAAAAAAGTTCTCATAAAGACGTTCCTCAGTAATATCATCATGCCTCTCGAAGTCACATGCAGTAGCAATACCAAACCAAATATGACGAGTAGTGCTAAGCTGAGGCTAAACCTAGAAATCTTAATGCCCTAATGCCTTTCAAATCTTCCAGCAATAATTCTTGCTAATAGGAATGCCCACATTGTAGCAATTCCACCAAGAAGGTAATGGGTTACTCCTACAGCATGTCCTTATACAATGCTCAAGGCTCTAGGTTGAGCAGTGGGAGCAACTTTTAATTTGTCATGACCCTAACGATGGATTTGATGAGTTCTTGCCAATAACCACAGCCACTTGAAATAAAATGAACACCTAAGAAAAAAGACCATATGCAGATAATGAAGAACCATAAGACTGAATTACTTGAGATGCCTGTGCCCACAAGAAATATCAGAGCCATCTATTAATAGTAATGGAACTCTGAGGCTTTCATTCATTAGATTATGTATCCTGGTTCTTATGTATCATGGCTTAGTGCCATGCAAACCAATAAAAAAGAGGGGAAAACCACATATGTAACTATCAGTTGTCCAGTTTAATTGGGCAGAGAATACATGAGGGTCAGGTCAAACAATCTCATGATTCAGAATAGCACTATATAGCAATCTGACAAACAGTGGTAGACTGGTGATATGCCACAACCCAGGATCAAACCACAGTCTTCACCCTTAGAGGAGAGGATATGCACCAGCCAACCATGTCTTGTTGATGCTGCAGCATCTGACATAATGAAAATGAAACAGGATCAACTCCTTTCTAGAGACTATAAACTTTAGCCCGGTATGTTTCTGTGACTGGTAGTTTGGGCAAGATGTTAATATGCATCTGGGTTGTAATATGTCTATATCCTTTGTTCAGGATGACATTCTTTGTTCAGAAGAACTTCAGCTAAGCGGGTTGAACATCCAACATCGGACGGTCGCTTCAAAACTTCTAGAGCACTTTGCCATAGCAATTATATTCTTTACCTACAGTAATTAGCATATGAAACATAACTATTTGCAACCTCTTTTTGATTTTATACAGCATCCCAGTCCAAACGTACACAAAATTTTTCTTAATAGTACAAGCTCAACCGAAATTCCTCATTCACATTCATCATTAATCTTTCTTTCTTCTATTCCACCCAAAGTAATTTTCATAGGTGGTCAAATTTATACAGAAAAATTTTCCCTAAACCCCAACTTGATTCCAACATGATGCTCAAAACATTCTAAATCAACTAGAAAGAGAAAAGGTAGATAATGAACTTTCTGATGCCTCCATAAACTACATCTCTGCTTGAAGATATTTAAGTAAGATATTATTTCTTACTAAAACAGCCATTAAATTACCTAACCAGCTATCCATAGGGGCTCTCATGAGGGGCCTATCAATACAAGTTTCAAATGGGATTACTGATCAAACAGGGAACCCAAACATCGGTGCTTGGGTGCTAACAAAATTGTTATAAGCTTGTAGCAGTCCTTTTTGAAGTGATATTATGCAGGCCATCAACAAGAGGGATGCGCATAAAGAGGCACAGGTGAAGCAATATTTCCAAAAGTTCTAAGTTACCGCTAATGCTCCATTCACGATTAAATCTTCTGCATGAGATGTCCAACAAAAATCACACAGAAAGCAATCCTGATAACAAGAAGACACTTTCTAAAAGTTGGATGTTCAGAACTTCAGATTACCTCTTTGAATCCAACCTAACATGGCCTGCATCCAGCCAAATGAAATATAGCTCAATAAAAGAAACAAAAATAGATGAGAGTTTGGATCATTTCTCGTTTATAAAATAATTGGACAATCTGGTTATTTGCCCACTGCGGTGCATTACGGTGTGCCACACCATTTAATAGTGGATTTTTTGACAAGGACTGACAGATACAGCAAGATTTGTCTCATTGTCTGTCCAGTCACCCAGTAATGAATTGTAGGGGTCAGATGTATGAATGATTGTGGGTCAATAACTGGATACTCCAGTAAGTCTAACTGGAAACACATTTCCCCAAAATATGCTAGGAAACTTGACTAATTTGCCTGCCTAATAGAGTTCCTAATTATTCATAACAGAAATAGGTTTGTTATACTTTCTTAATCCATTTTGAAGTGGGGTTCTTAATTGTTCATTTGCATCAGAAAAAATCTAAAATTTTAGCTAAATCAACTCCTTAAATCTGATCAAGTTTGATTTGCATCTAATTGCACTTGCTTAAATCTATTTTTAAAATGAAAAATAGAAAACCTGACAAATTTTTGCAACCAAATACAATCCTATCAGCATGGGGCAACATAGAGGACTCAAACATATATGATCCAACAAAGTTGAAATCTCAAAGAAACCCATAAAATTTTGAAAGAAATTGATTGGGTCCCACTCCCCCAAAAACTGACTAGTTATAGATTTTTGGACATAGGTTGTTAATTCAGCCAAAAGAAAACCAGCAACCTCTCTCTTTAGTTTTTGCCACTCCATAAGAGTCCACTAAGTGCAACAAAAACTTATACAGTTAGACCTAACAATAGTCTTGCATGGAACAACCTTTTACTTCAATCTTCCAATTGTAAATTCTTCAATTGTCTTACCACCATCAACACCATTTTAGTACCAAGATTTTACGTCTCGGCAGGATGAGGGGCATCCTAGCCGTCCCGTTCTTGTGAGCAAACAAGGTTGGGACGGGGTGGAGACTCTGAAATCCATCCATGCAGGGAGAGAAAAAAAAAAGAGGAAAGAAAG
The DNA here is from genome assembly GCF_000442705.2 of Elaeis guineensis. Lineage (NCBI taxonomy): Eukaryota > Viridiplantae > Streptophyta > Magnoliopsida > Arecales > Arecaceae > Elaeis > Elaeis guineensis. Next base: position 33,270,573 of record NC_025997.2, on the reverse strand, counting down.
AAAAGAAGATGAAGAAAGAAAAAAAGTGAAAGGAAAAAAGAAAAAGAAAGAAGAAAAAGAAAGGAAAGAAAAAGAATAAGAAAAAGAAAAAAAAGGAAATGATAAGAAAACGAAACAAAAGAAAAAAAAAGAAAAGAAAAGAAAGGAAGATAGAAGAAAAAGAAAGAAATGACGGAAGAAAAAAGAAAAAAAAAGAAAAAAATGAAAGAAGAAGAGAAGAGAAGGAGGATATCTATCAGGATACATGACCGGGACAACTATCGGGACAGGAAAAGATAGCGAGACATCTCGTTCCAAGGAGATACCGAGATACCTCCATCCCATGAGATTTAAAACCTTGTTCGGTACCTTATATTTTTTTTGCTTTCTAAACAATATGTATCCAGAACTGTTGTGAAATGCTTATTCCTTTTTCCACATGTTCCTTAGGAATCATGTTTCCAAATGTTCAAACTAATAAGTGATACAGCGGTTTAATCTCATAACAGATTTTAGCATGGCATCATTTATTATTTATGCCGAAGCTTCACATATCTACCATATGGTGGTGCATAAATTGGTTAATTGTCCATGCTAAGCAAGCTCTATTTCTGGCTATGTCATGATGTGCAGTAGGAATTACCTTTTTTGTTTTACACTCATGACAAGAAGACGATATTTCAAGAGAGAAGCTTTTTTTCTGTGGTAGTTAAAAGAGAAGAATTTAAGAGCTAGTTAACGAGAAGAATTTAGGAGCTTAAGGATTTGATGTATCCTCAGTTCCAAAGATAAGCTTTTGGAATATCACTTGTGATATGTAACTTAGACGTGAGAAAGGTCAAGTTCATCCTTGTGCAACCTTAAGTAAATTTATAGAAGGTCATATCTCTGGCTCCATATTTACACCTGCGTATAGTATTAACATACTTAACCATGGTCTTTCTGTACTTAAGTTGCATGCCTGGCCATTTTGAGCACTTGAGTGAACATGTTCTTAATTTGGAGCAACTTAAACTTATTTAAATGTCAAATGAATCCACTTTGCACTTCTTAGCAAATAGATGTGGTTTCTAAAGCCCCTTGATGAAAATTGATCTCCAATCCAACTTCGGCACAATGTAGACATTACCAAACAAAAGCAGACTTGGCCATGACCATAAAATGCAAATAGAGCCAAAAAAAAAAATCAAATCTTATACGAAATGACATGTGACTCAGCAAATTCAGATCAACCAGGAGAGGATTTATGTATCAGCTAATTGATTGCAACTTTTTGTTTGCTTGGTTAAGAGGTTGTTCCTTTTTTCCCTTCCATGGCTATGAAAATCAACAAATGTCACTTGTGAAATATACTGCCTGATCATGGAAAGAAAGTGTGGAATAATTTCAAGACTACGAGTTCATTATCAGAGGGAGCTATTGCCAAAAATTTACTACATGTGTTAACAACACATCTCAAATCAATTGGTAATGAAACTGGTCATCTTGAACATAACATATGGCATCAATCAAACCAATAGAAGAAAGCAAATTAAATGGTGTAGTTGGATGAAATTTAGCCAAATACAGATCAATAAATATCTCTATTTTTCTTTTGCAATGTTTACATATATTTCTAGCAACAGATCCCTCTGATTCAATGACACATTATGTGCCATATTGTGAAGATGTGATTCAATGCTGCATTATATGAAATACCTCATCTGACAAGTATTTATCTCCAAATCTTCATATCAAGTTATGTTGTTTAGCTAGATTGTCATGATTTGATTTTAGAACACAAACATTAAAAGTCTTTTGCAGATGTCAAACATGTTATCCAGTTAATTCAAAGATCTTTTTGGCATTTTATGCTTTAGTGGCATTGAAGTAATAGATGGCTTCCTTTTGTTAGGCACTTAACATAGCCTGATAAATGGCCCAAAATCAGTGATAAAATAACTCTCAATTTTCCTATCCTGATTTCACATTTAATCTGTGTAAAAAAAAAATTGATATGGTAAGTTTACCTTATTACATCAGTGTAACAAAAAAAAAAAAAAAAGAATCAGTTGCCGACCAGAACACAACTCTGAAAATCAGCACACCTGACATCAACTTTTTTACATTTCCTTCTCACGACAATGAGCATCCAATCTATCACAATTCAAATCCATCCGTGCCTTGTGTTCTATCAACATTGCCATCACTGCCACTCAACTGAATCAAATTATTCCTGAGAATGTCCAATTCATGCCTTAATTACATTGACAAGCTGATCCTAACGGTTTTAATTATAGTTCTGCTGAACTGACAAATTACTTTTTAGTGGTAAGGCCTTAATTGCATGCCAACTTTTTTAACTACCATATTTCTGTCTTTTTGGTTGTGACAGAGTAGAAGTTCTGCCCCCTTCCAGACTCAAACCCAGCTACATCACCTTTCCTTTGCAAACTTCACGCTTTTTCAAATTTGCAGCTAAGCAAAAATTCTCACAACTGACATCAGCTGTCCATCAAATACTTTGAGCTTTTTATATGGTCTTATTCAGTACACTCAACCATTCCTGCCCGTAACTAAAAACCACTCTTTGCCATCTATTCCATCAATGCTGCCACTGATACCCGTCCAACCGCATCAGATTCCCCGACCATTCCCAGTAATTCGTCAGATCATATCACAACTGACACAATTCCAACACAAGATCTGAGATAAATAATTGAATTTTTCAAACACGGAGATCATGATAACAATGCGACAAAATCCAAAAATCGAATTTTCCGAAATCTATGCCAATGAAACAAACCACTAAATACAGATCCAATCCGATTCATTCCATAAAAAAATTCAAAACAGATCAAGAAAAACAAAGACAAGATTGGAAGAAATGCATACACCCGGGAGCGTGCGCTTGTTGTGGCAGGCGGTGACCGCCTTGTCGGCCTCCTGCCTCGACGGGCAGATCAAGAAGCAGCAACCTGCGACCCAAAGAAAATCCCTCTTTGCCATCAACCCCCGACCAAAACCCAATTCCCACCGGCATTCCCAAGATCCAATCACATCAAACGGAACAAGAGCTAAAGAGATCGAAGCACCAACCTCGGGAGACCTTGGTGGCCTTGTCCTTGATGATGTTGACCTCATCGACGAGCGCGACCTCCCTGAACATCTCGAGGAGCTGCTCCTCCGTCATGTGCTTCGGCACCTGCCCCACGAAAAGCTTCACGCTTTCTCCTCTCTCCCCGTCTTTCCCCTTCTCACCTCCTCCCTCGCCCTTCTCCCCACCTTCCGCCATTACTCTCTCTCTCTCTCTCGCTCTCTCTCTCTCTCTCTTCTCTTCGATCTCTTCTCGGTTACTCTTCGAGATTTCTTCTCTTGTTCTCCTCTTCCCTCTCTCTCTCTCTTCCTCTCTCGTTCTTGTTGGTGATGATGGTAGAGTTTGATGATGGGAATTAATAATTTATTAGGGGGGACGAAGACAAATGGGTTGGTTTTGTATTTTTATATGATATAGCCTTGTGAAATTATAATTGTAAGACGAATTATTAACTGGTGAGGGGGGCGTGGGGTAATTCAATGGAGTTACCGAAATGTACCAAAAAAATTAAAAGAAAAAAGAGTTGCCGAAACTGCCCCATACGCGCTTTACATGGGGCATGACGCGAGGGACCTCGACGCCGCCACGTCGGAATGCGCCGCGCGGTTGTTTGTATTCCGGGGTCTGGAATTGGTCCGCGGTGGAATAAGTTGGTGAATACTGCGGGGCGAACGTCATTGTCACAATGGTCCCTGGGCCCAGTTAGGCCGCAACACCCAGAATTTGAACCATTCCCCTCGTTCCACGTGGCAGAAAGAAGCTTGGGGTTACCAATGGGTTCACCACCGTCTGCGGGATAAGTTTGTTCTGGGCGGGGATAAGTGGGACAGGTGGCGGGGATCGGACCGTTGGAATGGGTGGTCAAGATGGTTTTAACGGTTGGTGGGACATCGGGGATGGGGAAGGCGGAAAGCCAACGGTTTTGATATCGGGGAGTCGGCTGGGATTCCGGGGGGTAGGAAAGGTGACGGCGGGGACGTAATTATCTGCATGTGTTTGGGCGGAGTAGTAGGGATGCCAGGCTGGACATTACGGATTAAGCGCTGAATGGTGGCACGTGAGATGCACGAGATGGGGGGGTCGAGGCCTGAGGGGGTTCCTGCGTAGATGGCACCGCCAGGGATGCAATTAGGAGCGTCTGGTCATTCTCCTGTGCGTTTCACCTTCGCTTCTTTTCTTTGTGGGGTCACACCATTTCCATTGAAATTAAAACATGATTATTCATATAAGAAAAATATTTAAGATATAATTAGTAAGTATTGTGCAATTACAATCGATCATAGTGGAGTAATTGGATGGGGGTGTGAACTTATCAATTTTTGTTGTTTTAAAAAATTAATGTGTGTGTGTCTATATATATATATATAGGCACACACTTCAAGTTTATATATTTTTATTTTTTGCTAATTCAAATTTAAAAAAATATAGAAATTTTTATCGAAGTATAAGCATATGAATTAGCATAAAACAAATAGAATAAGCTACAAAAGGAATGGAATATGATGTTAAAACTCTTTATATTTAGTTTTAGTATAATTATTACCATAGGAATGTGTGATTTTTTTTGTGTAGATCGAGATAAATAAAAATGAGTATAAAATAGAAGAGATATGATAAAAATAAATTTTATCTTCGCAAGTTCTCTTGTAGTACTTGAGATGTTATTGTAGCAATTTTTAAAATAAATTATTTTATAGATATGCATGTTAATAATCTATATAATTCTATATATAGATAATTAAAGTTATTTTTTTTATTGTTTATAAATCAAATATTATTTTAATAGTAATCATTTTTTCTAAAAAATCTAATTACTTATTAGCCGGTCATAAGGGCTACAAATTAACAATAAGAAACTCTTTGTATCTAACTATATGAGGCCAACATAAAAACTCCTTATAACTCTACATTCAAATATTGGGATCCACCAGCTCTTTCTCATCTTGCATGCATGTTGATCTTTTTATATAATTTTTTTTTTTTTTGCAAATTGGGATGGACTAACTCTCATCCATTATTCTATATCTTCTGCCCTACTCCATCCAAGCTGAAGTCTAGACCCTGGTCAAATCAGGCCATTGCTTGCCAAAATAGGAATTTACTAAGGATTGGAGCAAAGATGTTGCCACCCCAAATCATTTTGAGAAATATGAAATTAATGCCACCGTCATGATGGCGTTCTCTCCAGCAACGAGATACTATGAGTTGCTCTCTTACTCTTTTTTATTATCAACAAGTGCAGCCTCTCCGTTATCCTTTTTACTCTTCTGACCCAAAAAAGGAAAAAAGTAACAGCATACCAGCTAAAAATAGAGATACATTAATTAAATCAAAAAATATTAAAATAAAAAAAACACTAACAAATGACAGCTATATTTATGCTTCCATCTCACTTGTCCAGCACCTACAAATTGTAATGGCGGACAGAGGAGAGCTGCCACACGATGGTATTATCAATTATTGCGCCGGTCAAACTTTAATTTGGGACCAAGGATTCTCCGCCGGACGGTTTAAACACCCCTCTACTCGTCTACTCGCGGGATGCGTACGGTGACTGCAACCGAAGGGAGCGAAACTTCTCGACCCTTTTTCGGAGCCGCGGCAGCTCAAATCCAACTCCATGGATTTCAAATTCGGAGGCGAATCCTGACCGCCGAAAACGTACCGTTGCGAATTCCTCGACGCCTCCGTTTTTTCCAAGTGAGAACGAGTCACGGCAGCGTTTTAGGTGATCCAAAGGCAATTATGCACGAGCTCACACCCGACCAAGTGGTCCCCCACAAAAAGGACTGCCCCGTTTGGGAAGCTGACAAGAATCTCCAGGGTCCTAACCGTTATCGTCGTGGTGGGGCAAGGCAGGGTCTCAACAATAGCGTTTTGATGTTGTAACGGATCCCCAACCGAAACGATCATCGGCTGTTGTAACGTTTATATTAGCCGTTATTTTGTCTCAAAAAGATATTCTTTCAAATTTTTAGAATTAAAATAATTGATGTTATAAAGAAAATAATGGACGATGATACAGGAATGGTAGATTATTTTTCCAATCGCTGTTTATTCAGTAAACAATACTATTTCTTGGATAGTTTAATCTTTGTATAAAAAAATAATAAAAATCGAAATTTGAAACAATAGTAATTTGTTAGAGAAATGGTATAGATGATTGTTATTTATGTTTTAAAGGATCAAATATATTATTAAATAATGTATAGGAGTTGCTTTCTTTCACATTGTTAGATACGCTTACATGATAAAGGACGTCCAAAACAATTATAATTTATAAAAGTTGTCATCCTTATTGTAATGGACTTGTTTTAGATTTTAGGGCAAGGCTATCTTTCATATTTGCATTCATCCTATAAATTCCTCAAGGTTTTTGAAAAAAAAATAGATAAAATTTATTGAAATCATTAAATTGAATGAAGATGATATTTTTCTTCTATTTCTCTTACATACTGAGAAAGGTTTTTTATTTTTTGTTCCCATCCTTTTTATTTATTTATTATTTTAAGATAAAGATGAAGTTCTTTCGTTCACTAGACAATAAGTGGCAAGCCATCCTATTGTTGCACGTCCTCCAAAACTCCACTTCCAAACTTCATCTTCCACACGGCCTCCTTTGAACTACTTCCATACCCACCTCACTTGACGAGGATGACCACAATTAGAGTCGAACCTCCACCATCTGAGCAAGTACTCAATAGTTCCCATCCAATTTATTGGAACAATAAAACTTAAGACGGTAAAGATGAGACTTAAACCATAGTTGTTGTCATGCAAGTTCCTACGGCTTTGTCAACCATCCTGATTGGCACCTACTGGAAAGGGTTGAACTTTTTACTCTAGCCTCCTGTATCAACATCCAACAGCCTCCAAAGTAACAATTCCCCAAGATTTTTTTTTTTTTTTTTTAGTAAAAATTCCCCAAGATTTGTTATCAACTCAAATTTTTCGGACAAGTACACTGTACAATAGAGTTTCGTTATATAGACCGTGGATAATGCACTGCAGCTATATACAAATTCCGTTCATACATGTATGATATATCTGAATTGAGCGTAATATTAGCTAGGTTCAAGCATGGTTGGGATTGATCAATCAAACTCTAGAAAACAAATCCAAGCACTCAAACTACACCAGCATAATTAAAGCATTTATGAAATCTTTAATTTCCTTTTGAAGACCGATTACGTCCTACTCATACATGCCTAATTCACTTCCCTTGCAAAAGAGGGCTCAACAAATTGACCTTGAAAGTTGATCAAATAAAGTGGGAGACCAGATATGGATGAGGTTTGCTTAGGTCAATCCATTAATATCTTTTAAAGCTACGAGGTCTCATTCTTAACCTAACCATTCCAGCCGTGTTTGACCCGCAGCATTTTTTTTCACGTTTGAACTTTCCAAAGTAGTCATCTAACCAGTTCGACGATTAAGCTGTAGTCAAAGAGCCTAAGATAGTTAATTTCTATTTGCACGGATCCTCTGTGATGAATGCAGAACCATAGAGGACTGTATGGTCATAAATAGCCACTATCAAATAAAATAATCTATGAGCACATTCTATGCCATACACGGTGCATATTATTTGATGGCTATCTATCTTTTGATCACCATCGTCTAAAGATACTTTATGATACACAGGTTGCACTAGAATGACCATTGAATTTTTTTTAGATTGTTATTTCAATTTGGCTGTGCTTTTGATCCGGTATTCCCCCTAAAAAAAAAATAATTTACATCCAAAATTTGCAAAAATAATGCTCGAGTTTTAAGAAAAATTCTCATAGAATAAAGTAGATTAAATTAAGATTCTTTTGATAAAAAATTGCACATTTGATCTTTAAAATGAAAATAATTTTTGTTGTAGAAGATTATTGGTGGTCCACCAGTTGTAGACTGGAAATGGTCCAACGAACTTTTGCTTGGAAATGGCAGAGTACCTTTTCCCATACAAAATATCCCATACTTTTCTATTAGCACTGCGCCAAATATTCCAATAGTTAACTTTTCTATTGAGCGCACATGAGACCTTTTTCTTCTGCAAATCGTTGCATTTTTTTTCATAAAGTATTGTTATCTTTGTCGCAATGGCATTGCCATCAGCTACAACTTGAATGTACTTTTGTTTGATATAGCACTCAACCAGGTCCGGCAAACGAAGTAATTGGCAAGCAGTTATTTATTCAATACTCTTCTATCGAAAATGGATGAAGTTGCATAATTGAGCTGGCTAGCATTTCCAAGACCAATCAGATTATAGATGGATCAAGTTAGGCTTGGATCCCCAGACTCAACAAGTCACCATAAGGACAAATCATTGAAACCTAGAACAATAGCAGCAGTTTGGTGGACCATTAGCTGGTCAATCCTTGGCTCAAGTTATTAGGAAGCTTATGAAGTCTATACTTGAAGATTAAAATATGCTCTAAGAATAATTGAGTGATGGCAATTTTATAACTTATCATGCTTTCTTCTACATTTCACTTTCTTCTCACTCCCTCCCACTTCATCTTTACATGCAATTAAGTCTTCATTTTGTTCACTTTTTTGAAGTTCTCGGCTAACAAATGGAGTTCAGATAGTGGTGGTTGGTCATAGGTTTATGTCAAATAAATTGACATGAGTTTGAACAGACCTGACCCGTTGCCATCCTCAAATTAAAGACGTTTCAAGGTTGTTGTCAAAATGATAATGAGCTGCTAGGGTATGACATTCTCAAGTACATAGCGGCTAGTTTGAGCCAACCGAAAAATATAGATTTGTATAAGCGAGCACAGTTAGAAATTGTGTCCCAAAGTCAATCATCAGCCTGTTGATGGTTGAGCTCATTATGTAAATATATATGAATTGATAAATTAATAAAATTATTATTTAGTTTTTTTATCACAAAATAGTATATATTTTTTTAATGAACTCCAATATTGTGATGAAATCCTTAAGACTATCCTAATCGATATAGGAAGATATATCGTTTATTCCTTAAAATAAGTTCACGACCAAATGATACGTTATTACTAGAATAATAGCAATTATCAAGTATAAATCGTTGTATGTCATATGCATTAATTGTCCTCATAATCAAGAGGTGTAGAGATATTGGTACTGCATACAAGTGAAATGTAGGAGTATATTTTATTGAACGTGATCAACCGCTGAGCATTCTGCTGTCAAGAGTAGCTTGCGAAAGATATGAGTATAAGTGTCCCTTTGACCTGAGATCATCATGGTAACTTGCAAGCAACTCACTGTGCTTTAACGTCGGACTATTTAAATTTTTAATTCAGGATTTGAAAGATTTCTGGGCACAATCAAATACTTGTGAAGTTGGTGTATGAGTCAAGATGAAATTGACCCCATCAAATAAGTAGGAGTTAATGCATCAGTATGTTTCAATTTAGTAAAATTTTGGCTAGAATAATCCATGTGATGAATTTGAAAGATTGAAATACAATGTACTTGACTATTTTGGGGTTGATATAGTTAAACCCTAGGTCACCTTGAGCATTAGGATCGAAGGAATGAATTATACAGTAATCATATGCCGATAGGTTCTTGAATGATGCTTTACAATCTTTCGATCTATTCAGACGTCGGATACCATTGCTAGATGGTCACTTTAATTGATATAGGAAGATCGTTCCTATACTACCAACTTGGATTCAAACCTATAGGGTCGCACTCAAAAGAAGTTTCCAACTGATCATGCGGCTGATCAACAATTGAAAATTATTTTAGGGTATAATTATCAATTTAATTGATAATTGACCTTATGCAAAAGTTGTAATAAATTAATTCACTAATTGTTGATGAATTATAGGAGGATTGATTGACAATTAAATTGCTAATTAGCTCAGTTTGATTGAGCATTGAGGTTTGGATTAAATCTAATTGAATTGGATTCAATTTGGTTTGATCCGATTAGGTGAGATGGCCTAATCGTAAGGGTGTTCAATTTCTGATTCGAGCTTGATTAATTTTTGATTTGATTAAGATTTAATCGAAATCATTTATTACCTAATTGGATTAGATAATCTAATTGGGTCTAACCTAATTTGGTTGGGTCAAGAGCCTAATTAGAAATAAATTCAAATTCGAATTCAAATTGAACAAACACCTTGCGCCATCCTTCCTGCGCCCTTTCACTTCTTCACACGTGAAATTATTTTGTGCATGGAATCTCTTGCCCAAAAGGTGTTTGACGCCTTCTTCCGATCCTATTTGGATTGAGATTAGATTGGTTTAAGTTTGAGTTCAAAAGGTTTGAAATCGAACTTAAACCTAGAGTCCAAGATTGGATGGACTCTTCATTGCTGCCGACTATCTTTTTTCTCACGTGTAAATGATTTTTTGCATGAACCTTTTAAGCCAATCTGAGTGTTGTCACCCACTTTCTCTGAGTTCCTAAGATAGAGTTTAAGTTTGATTCAAAATAGAATTCAAATTTGATTTGAATTAATGATAAGATCAACCACCGTTTGAGCTTGAACCAAACAATCCAAATCTCTTCTTATGCGCCCCATTAGAGGTGATCTTAGGCATGAGAAACTTTAGAGAAGGCATGAGGAAAATCAGAGAGGGGGCGAGCTTCCCAACGTAAGAAATCGAGGAAGATTTTTCCTCTTGAGCATGAGATCTAGGGTGGGTCTAGGGTTTCCTATGCTCTAGTTATGTGAGAGAAAAACACAAGAAGAATCTTGTCTTCTTTCTTCCACACCACCTCCTCGAAAAATTCCATCTTCTAATCTGAAGGTGTCTAGACGATTTAAAAAAAAGAATCATCTTCAACCATCTAGAAACTTCTACGCGAGCTAGCACTCCTGAAATGGACAATCTATTCAGAGCTTCAAGTAGACTATCTGTAAAAGCCGAGCGTGCTGTATGACTACTTGACATCAGAAAAGATCTCGTATCACGTTCATCAACAGCGATGATCATCGATCTTTAGAAAAATAGTTTAAATCTAATCTAAAGCATGTGTAGGAGATTAAATTATTTAATCTATTATTTTTACTGTAAAAATTTTAAAAATATATACTTTGAACTCCCTACGTTTTCCCAACAAGCACATGTGTACATACTCAAACACATAGATATACATGCAAACATAAATACAAATAGATGCAGGAACATGCGTATAATTAACATACTGGCAAGCATGCATGAAGGAGCATGCACATGCACTCTCAAATGCAAAGAAGAAGAAGAAGAAGAAGAAAAAAAAAAAAAAGAAAAGAGAGAGAGAAATAACTCCCATTTGCATGCCTCCAAAGGCTGCATTGCACAAGGTTGGAATTCTCCCGACTTCACAAAAATGAGACGTTGGAACCCAGTCTAAGCTAAGGACTGTCCGAACAGCGGGGAGCCAGTTGTGTTTGATCAGTATGGAAAGAATCTTGTTAATTTTATTTTTCCCATGGACTATTCAATCACTTGACAAATCCCGAGGAGCCCACCCGCTTAATTTGATGGTCGTCCCTTTCAACTTCCAGACAATAAAATGCTGGTGATCAGATGGACATCCCAATCAAAGTCAGCCCATAATTGTTTTTAGCTTTGCAGCCAGACATCCACCAGCACACACCTTTATATGAGGGAAAATGTTACGGAGCGGGGCGCAACTCTGGCACCAAATATATTAATAATTAGTCTCATTTCCATCAATAATATGTGAAGTGACTTGCTACCATTTTGCATTATACACATATAGTACAAACATGTACATACCTATGTATATGCATACACCTCTAGTGAAATCACATAGCTAAACAAGGACTGCTTTAATTCCCTGCTGCACAACAACCATACATTCCCTTTCCAAATGATATCACAGCCATCCGTTCAAAACACCCAGAATCAAGGCCATAAATCCACAATGTGAACTTTACCAGATTTGCAAAGGCTATTAATTGCTGTACATGTAAACCAACATCATCACTACACCAAAATTTACCAAGCCCCTATAATTTGTAGGCTGTATTCACAAGGAAAATGTAGAGCCTAAATAGTTAGAGAAGTTTAGCAAGAACTATGGCGTGATCACTGTTAGCTCAGAGTCCAACTCCATGTCTCCTTTGGAGTCAGTTTGGTTGGGATGCAGAAGCTGCAGCAGGGTGAGCAAATATTGGTTTGATGTCTCTGCTCCGCACGTATGTCAGGAATTGCCCAGGCAGCTCTTCCAAGAGTGATTGAACGATGGAGATCTGTCTTCCTGTCACCAACAAATAGATTATCTCAGCTGGAGAACAAGAGAGAGCATATAGACGTAGGAACAAATAAAAATAAAAATAAAGCAGCTCCTTCTCGATTCCACTCTGTTTCTATTTTCTGCTTCAAAACACAGAAAAACAGCATCGGTATGAATAAAATGTCCGATCACTGAATTTTGTCTGTTTCTGAGAAACAGTTTCCAAAACAACTTACAGAAAATCAAGGTACTTGCACTTGTTTAGTTTTCAAAAAAGTGAAAACGATATACCAAAAGAAGGGCCACCAGATTTATTTCATGTTTCCAAAAATCACAACAGCTGTTATATCAAATTCAAAACTCTGGTAATATGATTTCAAATAGACAAAATAGAAGACAAAAAAATGAACAATGCAATTAAAGGAGACCTTATCTTTTGCCAATGGGACTCCAATAATAGCAACTTTAAACCTTCCATGCACTATTATTTCTTTCAGGGTTAGAGCCACATAGGGTTGAGGGGGAAAGTGCCCCCTCGCATAATGAAATTGTACATTAGCACCATAGTTTCAAGTACATATATGTTGTCGGAATCTAAACGGATGACCTCCCCTAGATCTTGTATAACTATTTTCCCAACCTCCTCCCCCCACCCCTCTTTCAAGATATATGATCTTCCTATTGTTGCCAAGCTCCTGAAAATTTTCTAGTCTTTCATTATTTACATGCCTTCTTATCTCCTAACAAGTAGTTTTTATATCTTTGTTTAAAAAGAAACATGCAGAAATCCCATTAAAACATAACTACCATGCCCATCTAAAAAACCCACAAATGTAAACTTCTTTTTATATGTTTATATATAAACTGCCATTTTAAGAACTTGATGGAAATACAGGACCATAGAACAGGTTAAAAGAAACATGTAGAAATCCCATTAAAACATAACTACCATGCACATCTAGAAAACCCATAAATGTATACTTCGTTTTATACTTTTATATATAAATTGCCCTTTTAAGAACTTGATGGAAATACGGGACCATAGTACAAGTTAAAAGAAAGAGATAAGATGCACAAAAGATTATTCCTCTAGAATTATCACCTTTCTCCATTTTCCTTCCAATTCTTCACATTAAATGCTTTAGTATTTCCATACATATTTAGTAATTGTGACATTGCTTTTAGTTTACCCCTAAAGGAGTATCTCTCTATTCTTATTGGACCTTACCATCAGAGCAAAATAGGTGACCTTCTGCTCCAAGGTCCCATGACTGATAAAGAAAAGAGGACATGGTTACTCACCCTGCATCTCCCACATGGGAACAAACTGTACAATATCGCGTGTAGCAATCCGTCCGGTGGAGCTTTCCAATCGCTTTCCATCATCGGCATCGAGGATCTATATACACAAAAAGGTCAAGATTGAATATTGATTACTTTTCAGAGTTTAGACTATTGGTCAGCTGAATAAATAAAACTGCAAGAAAACTGCATAATGTTAGACACCACTAAATGCCAGATGGAAAAGGAGCTTGAACTTTCCTAGCAGAAGGGACTTAAATGACAATATTTAAACTTCACTAACTATTCTTATGCAAAAGGCAACAGTTTTGGTATCAAGATAATGGAGAATGCTTGTTTTTGTACCTCCATTTGTTTGAAATCTGCACCTCCAACTCCAACAATAAGAATTGATAAGGGCAGATCTGATGCCTTAACTATAGCATCTTTGGTTTCAACAGCATCAGTTATTACTCCATCCTGAAAAGAAAGCAGAATGCTAATCAAGAAAAACAGACAAGAGAAAACAAAAATAGAACATGGCAATGAACCATTACCGTGATTATAAGCAAGACGAAGTATTTGTTGTGGCTATAGGATAGAGACTTGCTAGCAATTGCCGCAGCTTTGTTGATCACAGGCCCAAATAAAGTTGGTCCAGCAAGTATGACATTATGCAAGGCCATTGCATATGATGACATGATACCCTCTACTCCAACAACCTGTAGCAAGAAAAGAAAAAAATTGCCGATAAACCACCATTCCTGGTTGTCTCAAAACTAAACCAAAACTCAGGGAGCCCGATATTGCATTGTTTTGGTGGCTAGGCCAATTGTAAGTTTATAACACCATTTGTCCTGGTAAAGCAGGATAACATGATTTCTTTTTTCCCCCTTCATTTTTGTGTACAGTGGAGTGCCACCAAGCATTTCATCAAAATAGTGCAAGCCCTGTCAAACATCTATGGAAACTTCCTGGAGTTTCAAAAATGGAACAGCCTCCTAACACAACGGGTGCAAAAACTAGGCCATAACCCTGCTTACCAGGATAGTGTAATTTCAAAATTTCAGGTACCAAGAAACTATACATCTAGTTTCTTCAGACAGCCTGCATGAATTTGGCTCTAAGACCAGTTTAGGTATGAATCCAACTATTAAGTCAACGGAAAGCTCATGAGTACATAGAATACACCATAATATAACAAATCCTGACAAGAACATATAAATTGAATGCCACAATGATACTTTTACCTCTTTACCCAGATCCATCCCAGATGCAAGTCCAGAAAGCAGGTTGCAAACCTTTTTATACAACCAGATACTGTTATATTTGCTGGGCATATAACTTTTGATAATGGTTAGTTGTAAGTTTACAAGGGGTGAAGCGGTGACACTTGTACACTACTATATCTTTTAGGTAGATACATTTAAAACCTATCTATTAAATATTGGGAAGTCATATTTTGTACACTACCTACACACTATTAATATTCAATGGATTACTGCAAAGTTGCAATCTAGACTCCATCTAAAACTCAGAGTCACAGAATCTGCCTAAAACAATTTCAACCAAAATGTAATTTTCTTTTATGCCTTCTGAATTGAAATAAGTGTTCATCCAAATATCACTTTAATTATTTTTTACCATGCTTTATATTATTTTATGCATTTGCTAAGTACTTTTGCACATCAATGTTTTGCTTTGCAATCGACCTGTGGAACTTCTCTAGGGGAGATGTTATGTTTTTTTATTCTAGTTATGCTGTGAAAAATCACCAGTCATTTGTTATAGGCCTATATAAATTCTCATAAAAATGTTTGTTGGTAGATTTCTGAAACTATTATATCAGATGGCAAACTTTTGTGGTTGATATATGTATCCTCTATCACACTTTTTCTTCAATTCTCACTAGATTTCTTGTTCTTCTCCATCAGAATGCTGATTTTCTATCCTTTGACATGGTCTTCATGCTTATATTGGTGTTCAGTGCCTTGCACATTGTTTGTTAACTTTCAACTAGATATATTAATTAATTTAATTTAATGTCCTAATAAGAATAGCATAGTCATTTAATGTCCTCAAATGACAGAGTGCTGCCTGAATAATATCATTAAGTTGTCCGGCATTAGCAATCTAATCATGAGCTTTTAGTGCTTACATTGTTGACGAAGACACACATATATTCAACTTGCATGTCATGTATTTTGCAGTATCAGATTTTGGAACACATTGGATAAGGCTAGGATACATGTCCCATATTTAAGCATTTTCTTGTGTATTTCTTTCAATGGAAAAAAAAGGTTCCTGATATGCCTGGGATACTTCCCGGATACCCCCAGGGATGTTGGTGAGGGTTTTCTTCTTTCTCTTGCATGAATGGTGACCTTTTAATGATATAAACAATGGCTGCCAATTTTACAGTCTATGATGCTGATTCTATTGAATGGAGTATGGTCTGTGGGTTATGGATTTAAATGATCATTTAATCACTAAATGAAGTTATAAATGTTGATGTTCTTGTATGGAGTATAGGCTATGTTACTGTGATTAACCATTATGTTTTATGGATAAGGTCATATCATATTATACATGTTTTTTCATGTACATTTTTTTGCAGAAGAAGCCATATCAGCACATCCGTATCATGTAGTATCCTATATCATGTCCTATCCATGCTTCATAGCTGTTAGATCTAGATACTGCAAGGGTAGTGAAACATACCACATATTTTAGCAATGCAATCCGAATGATAAGCATATCTCCCATACTTCAGGTTTCCAAAGAGTTTTTATGATATCAAGCTTTGACCTAGGGTTTAATGGTCATGAAACTCAAGAAGCATAGAGAGATGCATTATTTTCATGATTGATATGAATTAGTAATTCAGTCACTAGAAATCAGAGAAATAAACAACAAAAATACAAAGTATGCCAATCATTGACAAATTTTGTAAAAGGAAAAATAAATATGTAAAACGACAACAATCTAGTTACCACTATATGAGCTATTTTTCTAGAAGGCTAATCATTACATCAAGAAAAGACAAAATATCAGAAGAACAGAAAGTGGTGTTATGATAAGCACAAGTTGGAGAAAACTGAATTCAACTTACCTCACACTCATCAAGACTTCCATTCAAGTTAAAACAATGAGATACAGACCCATCACTCATCCTTCCTCCAAAACCCCATGCAGGAAAGCGCTTATCAGTGTCATAGAATTGCAAAACTTCTCCAACCCCCACTATAGCCTGTTTAAAAATATATATATATATATATATATAAAAAGCCTAGAACCTTAATAGAGGACGCCTTAAAGAAAACTCACTAGAAGTGCAAAATGATTTTTTTTCCTTTACCTGTTGATATGAATTCAATCGGCCAGAAGGATCAATATAATGCAAGGAATCAGGTGATCGAGGATTTCCATTTGAAGCTGAACAAACAACAATCTTAGCAACAAGCAAAGAATAAAGTATGTAATACCAAATACAATTATGCAAGTAATAGTACAGCACCTGTAAAATCTATAGCAACCATGAAATTAAGCTCAAATCCATTGGAAATATAATCCAAGAAACTATATTGAATTTTTTCACAGAACTTATCCACAAACAGCTGTCCCTTCAGCATCTGAAACATAATAAAATATGTACCTCAAAAAAAAAACATAATAAATTAAATGAATGCCAGTTAATAAGCATTTATATATGAAACCAGCAAAATTTTTGTAAAGCAGATACTAATCACCTTTTTATGACCCTGACGGACAGAAGATGGAACATAAAAGTGTGCTCCAATCTTTTCCCTGCTAAGTTTTTCAAGTTCTGCCATGCTTCCTTGAAGTTCTCTGTTGGAAGACTTGATACGTAAATAACTAGCAAATCTCAAATCAGGATCAGAGTAAAATGCAAACAACTGCCAATCATTTATCACAAGCCATACCCTAAAAGTGCATGCTTGCCATTGGCATTGAAATCAAAACACTCGATAATCAATGGATTCTCCTGCAAGCAACCAAAGATTAGTAACCAAAGCCATAAGCATGCCCACAATAAATCGATGTTATTTTGCACAGTATTGATAGTCTAATAGATACGCCAAGCTTGCCTTGCTTCCAAATTGCTGCATAGTCAGTGTTATAGGCTTCCACACTGGGTTCAAGTTGTTATTGACTACCTCCGTTTTGCATACAGGAATCGAAATTCCACTCTCCACAACTCTGGATATTCTTATGAAAGGATCCTAGAAAATAAAGAAATAATCAAAATGGATATTCCAAATATAACTTAAACTAGGATGAAGAAAGGAGCCTTATGATACATACACTTTTGGAGAACACATCCTTATTTTCCAGGTGACAGCAGCGTACTATCATCTCCACTGCTGTCCTTGAAGCCACTGTTTCTTCTGCATGGACAGTTATTGTCCCTAAATGAACAGCAGGTGGGCTATTCCGGTATTTTAGTTTAAGTGTCAAACTTCGTTCATGTTTGGTCACTATCTATCAAAAGAAAAAGAAATAACACAGACACTATGAGTATACACATTCTATGAGATATTACAGAAATGAAGTAGCTTACCATATGTAATGTACATACAACTTCAGTAACATAAAGACACTTTATATTTCATACTTTACAGTTTGTTCCAAACATAAAATCTACATCAATAATGTCACGATTTAGCTACTATCCATATAGTATTAAAACAAATGAATCTGAGCATTGAAATGAAAGTCTCAGCAGAAGTTAGGTTCCATATGCATATGGGATGTTTTGTCAATAGCTTACTGTCCATGTTCAAAAAATACAATCAAAACACAGTTCCCCTAAGAGAGATTGTATAACCTCTGACAGAGCACAAGAAGCTTCTCCAAGATAGTCTTGCTCATTCAACTTCAGCATCTGCAGAACATCAGCAGCTAGTGAATTTCTGAATTCAGGTGAAGAATAAATAAACTTTATTTAATGTAAAAAAAATATGATTCATAATTGTACATTGTGATAGAAAATTTACTCATGAAAGTTAAGGCATGGGTACCATTAGCTGGCTTTCAAAGTCAAACTAAAAATTGTCATCTTAGAGCTCTTCAACTAGGAACTATAAACTAGTTAGGAGGCATAGAAAAATGTAGACAAACTGAATTCCAAATAGCCAATTATTTTTGTATTTCGGCTGAACTAATTGTCAGGTCCTGCTAAATAACAATTACACAGTTCTCTCACTTCTATCTGATAAGTTCTAGTAGATTCAACCTCAAAGTTTCATGTATAGAAAAGGAAACAATGTGGCAACCCATCTCTCTCCCTCAGATCTATTTGTCAATATTTGTGCATTTGTACACATCAGTGTTTCAAAAGACGATTACAATGTGTGGGCAGCAAATGGATCAAACCATAATTAGGTAGCAGGCAAATGCTCAGGTGTTTTTTTTTTAAAAAAAGGTTAAAAATTTCATATATATGTTTTTGTGTGTGCGTATTACCTAACATGTTAATTAAGAAATTATTTTTTCCAATTAAATATCACGATTCCTTTGTAATTTATGTAATGTTTTGGGATCACCTAACACATCAATATATGGTATGCTAATATATGATATGCTGATTTCAGCCGAACCACTCGGTTCACCCTAGATTGTATTGTACCAGTGCAAGGCTGGATCGCTTTGGCATGGTTGCTAGCTTCAACTGAAAATCCAAAAAAAAAAAAAAAAGAACAGCAAAGTCGGCAATAGCGTTGCTGACTTCATCCAATAAAACCAAAAAATACGAAACAAAGACCGAAACCTCTATTTCGATTGGGAGGAGGGCAGAGCCTCTCCTCTGGCCTTCCACCAGCCTCGACAATGGTGCAGTGGCCTTCCCTCTCTCTCCCCCTCTCCTTCCCTCCTTCTACCCTCCTTTGGCTTCTAACAAGCTTGGCAGCAGTGCAATGACCTCGACTGTTCTCTGGTAGCCTCAAGAAGCCCTCTCTCCATCCCCCTCTCTTCTTCTCCTCCTGCTCCTCCTCCTCCTCCTCTCTCTCTCTTCCTCTCTTCTCCTTCTCCACCTCCTCACCAGTTTCTCATTTTGATTACTAGAACCCTTTCAGTCTACCACCGGCATGACTTAGTATGCCCCAAACTGGGTGGTTTGGGATGGTTCCCCAAGCCCTGTTCAGAACTATGACATTCTCAATAATTTAGTGATGCAATGATCATGTCGGTCTCAACAAAATGGCAATTGTACCAACAATTGTTAAAGTTGTGAAAGGCAAATGACAGCAATATTCTATTCTAAATATATAAGTAAAGCAGTAGGAAAACTGAAGAACACATAAGCTGAAAAAGGAAACGAAACAAAGGAAGCATTTCATTAAGTATAACCCTCGTATGAATGTTGAAAAGACTAATCAGTTGATATAGTTGCTGGGGAAGTCCAGATCAGATTGTCCTTGTCCAGCACAATACTAAATGATCAAAGTCTGAAATTTCTCCAACAGATTTAAGTAGGTAATAGCATTGTCAAAAAAAGAAAAGAAAAGAAAAGAAAAGAGGAACATGGAGATGAATTCTAGAAAAGCATGTAATAAATAATTTGCATTATTTCATGAATTTACTAAATTGAGGTCCTCATATTAAATCTTTCTAATCAAGAAGACATCAAATTACAATTATTTTGGATCTTAATTCTTTTGAAGATTCAGATAATCAAGTCTGAATGACAATAATATTGATCTGGATGTAATAAGCCCTATGGAAAGCATGGATCAACTACTAAAACTAGTGTTCATCAGTCAGTTAATTAACTAATGCTCTGTCAAATCCAGTCGAAGACCTCCTAGCTCCAATTAGGGGCTAACCACAAAAATCTATACCATGAGTCTGCAGGAAACCCAGCAGAATGGAACAGCAAGAAATGCTTTCCAAGATCAAATATACAAAACTAGTGGTAATCCATATTTCTATAGAAAATGCATGATAACAAGGGGTGAGGATTATTCTCACACATTTCAGCAAGAGAAAACTTCACACAGTATAGTCCCTGATAGCATGTTACAAAAACCAGGAGTACCATCTAATCACCACGGTAGGGAGAAAAGAAAGTCAAATACCTTAACAGATGTGTTATGATACTTGGTATCAATGTCATAAACTCGAAACCTGATATATGAAATAATATATCAGTATAAGACTATGTAACATCTGCAACAATGTAGAGGATTTTGATAAGCTTACACCAATGGCTGGACCATCTCAAAATGATAGTTGATGGTAAATTTTGTGATCCAAGCAGGATTTAATGTATTCATTATTACTTCTGTCCGTCCAAGTTCTTCAAGCATTCCATCTAGTTTCTTTGCATAGATTACTGCCATAGGATCACTCTACAAAAGCCAAAGAGAATATATAAATGGAAATAGGAAGACCATGAAGCATAGCAGGCAAAATTCCAAAATTATCAATCAACTCAAACAACATCTAGAAGAAGTTTTTCTAAACAAATCATTCAAGTTAGACTGATTTGTAATTTTTTAAAATTAATATTCAGGATGGCATAGATTCATTGATTTAGTTACTTTTTCCCACAAAGTTAGAAATGTAACTATGGTATAAACAACAAAAGCAGCAACGTCATCTGCCACACAGATATGGCTCTCTAGCCTGTATGACAAGTTCACATAACTTACAAAAGAAGAAATAAAAGTTTCTTGCAACACAAATTCCAGATAGAGAAGAAGCAATAATTAAATTGAATTGCAATCCAATTATTTGATAGGTTTTGTACAAAAATTCAAGCCCTAATCACGAAGTGTGTGTGTTAATTTTATTAAAAATTCACTTTTTCTTTAACCAGTTTATCTCAATTCTCAATGTTTGAATAAAGTATCAGACAGCAATTACTTCTCGACAAAATTTCTACACATTGTTGGCTCACATTCTTGGGCATACGCATCCTAGACCACAGCATAACATGGATACGCATGTGTAGATGCTACAACATGAACAAATGCAACCCAAATATCATTAAGGATCAAGATTCTCTCCGGTCCCAACATGGACTGGAGAGGGTCTTTCTTGCAAATCGCTTCTGTCCATGATTGGCGCAAAGGCCATGATTGGATGGGGCCCACCACATTTGATGAGATATGCTTCCCCCTGTGCCAGTGTGTGCTCCATACAATCGCAGCCATCGCACCAAACATGGAAAGTTGTGATTGGAAGGCATGCCCTCACCAATCATTAGTGCATCAAGTTGTACTTTAAAAAGGCGGGTAATGAAAGCCACATTATCAGCCAAGAGCATCTTCCACTAATATAGCCACCTAGAAACAATATGAATGGTCCTCACTATTGATGTGGGATCAGTGCAAAAGGAAGAAATCTTTAAATGCAGGAATTGTCTTTAACAAACATTCATTTAACTTGAAGAAATGACCAGTAACATATATTTAAAGAATTTACACTACAGCTGGAACTAAAGAATTGTTGTATAAGCTCCATGCAACTCAATTAACTTAACAAGTTCAGTTACTAGCAGCCAGAGAGGCACTAGATGAAGCAAACAAAAACAAAAGAAAGCTCAATGAACCTGCAAGTTGTCAAAAGACCATCTGGAACTAAATATGACAAGATTGTCTATGCATCGCCATGAGGAAGAGCACCAGAACAATACATACTAACCAAGAAGCATGGTTTAGTAACTAATATTTACCATAAAAACAAGATGTTCTCATAGTGCAATATATGCAATCAAACATTTGAGAAGCATACCTTTGAAAGTACATCAAGATCGAGCAACTTCGAGGCTGATAGCGATAACTAGAAAACAAATAAGAAAGAAAATAAATGATGCAAGGAGCAATCATTAAGGGCAAATACCAAATCGAATTCAGCAGTGGTACCAATAAAAAATTTATGATTTGATCATATAATAAAAAAATGTAACAAAAAGTTTGGTTGGCAATTTACTACAAAGATAAATGATGATTAATGTCCCATTAGCTATCACATTGCCCTAATGATTTGCAAAATTTGGCAACAATAATGCTAAAGGTACCTTTGCACCACAGGTCCAATGTAATGGTTGTATGCTTAATCGCTTTAAATTAATCTATCTATCAAAGTCCCCAGCAACTTTTTCACAAAGAGTTAGAGAATCATGGTTAATTATGTAGGAAATTAATATCGTTCATTCTGGTTGAGTGGTGATCTATCTTGTTCATATGTCATATTTAATTTCATCAAACATAAGACTTGGTGTTAGAAGGATGCCAAATGTTAAGCAAATTGAAGCTACAAAATGAATCACAAACAATGATGAGGAGAGCTTATATGAAAAAGATAGGATGATGCTAGCTGTTTACTCAACAACAGAAAGAACAGGTGCATCTGAACTATTGCCAATCATATGTATCTTTTATCCAAAAAAATATTTGATGGTCATAACTTACAGAGAAATTGAACTAAGAATTTCAATCACCCCTGATCAATGTTTCGAAAGGTAACTGCCTTCATTGCCTCGTGTAGGTGCGACAAAATGGGTCTCCCAAAGAAATTTAGAAATAAGAGCCCTTAGGATGTGGGTATAGGTGAAATTTCCTCTGAGATTCTAAAGTGGGCACAGCATCCTCCTTAGAAGTTTCTTGCTACTGAGGATCTAGAAGTTTCTTGCTACTGAGGATCCACCATCTAAGCAAATATCTTTTTTTTTTATTATCATTATTTTTCTTTTCTTTTCTTTTTTTTTTTTTTTGCTTACAGGATCTTGACTGTAGAAATGCAAGGGATGCACCAAGGTGCATCTTATTCAATGCAAAATTGAAATTATGAAGAAAAACTTATAGCAAAAGTTCTCAAATGAGTCAAGCAAGGCAAAGTATGTAAAAGCAGATTTTGACAAATGAAAATAAGATATAGTTTTCAAAACATTACCTCAAATTTTGAAAAGCAAATAAATCACACCAGCTCATGTTCCCCATGCATCCATTAAGATATCAGTGAGACAATGTAGTCTCAACCCATTGCACGCTTCTCAAGAATTCTCCAACCTCAACTTTGCCAATCTTTCAAACTTCTCCCTAGGCCCCTTGCAGTTTACCAAAATTATTTACCATCTTCACACTTTACCATGCTGTCTACTTTCTAATTAGTAAATTAGGAAACTTTATTCCGAAATTATCTTTTAAATTAACTTTCTTGACTAAAGTAAAAGTTGCTTCTTCTCAATCCTTTCTATACGACCTCTTTTCTTAGTATTTATTTCTCTGAGTGTCGGAAGCTGTAAACTTTATTTTCTTCTTTCCGAATTTGTGAAAGTTCATTGTTCAAAGGTCAGGTGGAGGAAAGTTAAGGAGAATTAAACAATCAAAAAGAAAAGGTATAACAGTGAACACTGAACAGTGTGTATTCATTAGCATGTTTAATTACTAACAAAATATAACATATTACTAACAAACTATAACGTATTGTCTATAACCGACAGTAAACCATCTTAAAAGAATCCTTTCTTCATTGAGCTCAAAACAAAGTCAAGATGGCAAGCTGCACATAACAATCCATTAAATAAAACTTCCATCATGAGCAACATAGAGTTTTTTCTATTCCTTAAAAATCAGATCATAATCGATGGTGTGTCGGAGAGAGGCTTAGCAAAAACTAATGCCCCAAACAACCCGATTCACCAATCTTTGACCAAGGACATCAAACAATATCCCTTAAGCATACTCCACCTCCCTGACTGTATGTAAGCTTTGCGGCCTCTATGCAGCATGCTCACAACAAGCATGACATAAAAATTTAAATTTTTAACTTTTGTCTTTTTTAAACATAAGCATTGTTTATGCACACCTACAGAATAATCACTGCACTTATCATAAGAGAAACCTCACAGCAACTAGCATAGAGGATGTGATCCACAAAATCCTAGTTATAATGACATGGTGGGACCTTGACATGTATTCGACAAACTAACAGGTCAACCAATTCAAGTTTCGTAACCTATGTCAACCCTCTAATGGCCTGAAAGATTATATTTTGTATAATTTACATGGTGGGATTTCGACATGCATCTGCTATAGGAAGAAGCAATCAGATTCCAGCTTCATATCCTTAGTCAAGCCTCTAACAGCCCAAAAGATTCTTCTTTTTTTTTTTCACTACACCAGCAATAATAACAAAGGCAGCAATTTATCTCTAGTTCTGTACTTCAACATCCATCCAGGTAGACACCCTTTGTGAACGACGTGGAGAACCCTCAAACCACAAACTTCAGATAAGAACCAATTCAGCTTTCGACGTCTCAAACACCATTTGCTTCGAGGCACGCGTTCATGTCCTATAGATTGACTAATTCTACCAGCCCACAACATCCTAATCAACAATCGGTCACATACACAAACATGTGGCCCCACAGAGAAAATATTCCATAAAGAATTGACTTTGGCTTATAAAGATCGATACACTGGCTAGAATCTAGAAAATTTTTAAAAAGCAAGGGTTTTTTGGCTGCTTGCCTCGAGGGGAATGTAGAGGCCGCGGAGGCCGTGGGTATGAAGGAAGTGGTCTACGGCGTCGTTCAGCTCCTGCTGCGCCGCCTCCAGCGGCGGTCCGGCGAGGCCGCCGCGGGAACCGACGCCGACCGCCGCCTGGCCACCGTTCACGTCCGAGAAGCACCCGCCCATGCCGTCCTCTCTCGCAGGTCGATTTCGTTGTTTGATCCTTGAGGGGTTCCCGTTTTCTTATATACTTGGGATTTCAGAAATACTCTCCGAATACGTTGGATTTGCGAGGCGAGAGCAACGAACATACGAGGAAACATGCATCTCCGAGTGATAGAATAAGAACGACGCGGTGGAAGAGATTTTGTATTTTTTTTTTCCTTTTTTTTTCCCTTGGGGAGAAGGGGATGGGAGCCGGGTAGGGAAGGAAATCTCTGAGTTTGGTATATGACCGGGCTTCGAGTTGTTTTGGGAATAGGGTCAACGAAAAGGCGGGGAGGGTTTGGTGTATTATTAGCGAGTTGGTTGGAAGCATTGGGGAGGAAGGGAAGACATTTTTTTCATGACAAGCACCGGGACCAGGGAAGTCAATTTATTAACTTCCTTTTATCGAATCCTGACGCGTTCGATTCGTGACTGAAGAGGAAATAGCTGGATTCAGATATTTTTAGAAAAGATATTTTTTGGAAAACCGAAAGTAAATAAGGATGATAATATTAACAAATCCATGGGATATTTCAATGAATTTTATCCAGTCAGATTACAATCTGAGTTAAATATAGATTTTAAAAAAAAAATTCAAAATATTTCCATCACATATATGGATAATAATATATTCCATCTCAAATTCGATCTGCTATAATATAAATTTATATTTTTTTTCAAAATTATAATTATTTTATAATATTTACATATATCCGACGTAATCCAATCCAAGACGAGTACGAGGGTATGGATATATAATTTTTAATTATAGAATAGGTATAGATATTGGCTAACCCGATCTATTACCATCTTTAATAGTAAATTAGTTAGAATGCAATTTGAATATTGGGAGGAGAATTGAAATTGAATTTTAACAAGAGCTGATAATGTACCAAACCTTAGGTCTGGACTATACCTATTTAAAATCTGATATTTTCTATGCCCAATCTTGGCTCATGATCAACTTTAATTTTAACTAAACATATGCTCATATAAATCCTCATATATTTTTTCTTTATTTAAGTTTCGACATTATTGCCAAGCTAGAGACCCAAATTCAATCACAAATTTCAAGATTGACCTTTCCCAAAAAAGCTCGTGCTTCGGCGCCCTTGCACATATGGGCCATGGGCCAAGTTTGTTTTATTTATTTTTTGGTAAGAGGGCCAAGTTTGTTTAATACCATCTTATTTGTAATAATTTAGTACCACATCTAAAAAAAACTAATGAAAAGATGTTATTTGGGTTCTTAAGCACTATATAAATACCCAAGATCTTCTATATGAGATCAATTATATGTTATGTTGAGGTCATGATAGGAAAAATGGATAGCTTTCATCCATCATTTAATTCAGTAATCCTATACTTTGTTGGGGTCACGAGAAGGAGAATAGAAGGAATTGGAAGGATAGATGATCTCTGTTCACTGTTTAATTTAAAAATCTAAGAAAAAATAGATTAAAATAAAGGATTGTTCATCTATTCAGCCCCACCAATTTACATCCTTGCAAATTTGGACGATGCAAGAAAAGATAGATAAAGCATATGAGAAATGAATTTCTGTGCTGATAAAATTATCTCTTATTAACTTTTTGATAAAATGTCAATACTCCTTCACTTTTTAATTCATTTTATTTATATGTATTTTTATTTTACCTATACTATTTACTCTATATTATTATATTTTATTATTAATTATCTTAATTTTAGCATATAATGTTTATAATTATAAGTAAATAATTAGAATTATCTTCTATTTTTTATTTATATTCATTATTTTTTCAATTAACTATTTGTATACAATTAATTAACTATTTAAAGTAAATTATAAATAAAATAATTATTTATATAATAAAAATATAAATAAATTTATTCATATATCATTAACTTATAAAATTATTTATTAAATTAAATTAACTTAAAATATTTATATATTCTTATATAATTATAAATTATAAAGATTATAAGTTTATATATTGCTCTACTTCTTTAGTATAAATAAGTATTACAAATTGATAATAATAATACTTTTTTATCAAAGGGTAGCTCTAGTGTTGGAACTGGGCTTGAGCCGGTCTGATTTCGGATCAAACTTTGAGTTAAGCTCAAAACAGTTCAGATCGAGCTTGGACTTAATTATAAAGTTCGTTTATATTTCAGACCGAGCTCGGATATACGTTTGGTCCAACTCGGGTCCGGCCTGGTCTCGAGCCCCAAGTCCAGCCTGATTGGGCGTCGGGCTCGAGCCTGAAGTCCAGTCCGATTAAGAGGCAATTCTTACGGTGAACAACACACCGCGTTACCCCTTGTGTTTTACAAATTCTCGATTGTGTGCTATCCATCATGCATATGCTCTGAGATTTGTCCTGGTTCACGCGGACCTGGTGCTGTGGTGCGCTCCTTTCTTGCGAGTCGTAGCCCTATGAGAGGTTTCTCTCTCTAGGCCTCCTCCTCCACCACCTTTCGCACGGCGGCGGTGACCTCCAACTAGTCTACCAGAGGCAGAGGCTCTCCCGCCAATTTCTGGAATGCCTTCCTCTCTCAATCTCCCTCTTGCTTCTCTTCCTGCACCGCCGATGAAGATCAGGGCGGAGTATGCGATGGCGGTGGTGGCAATCATCATGAATGCACAGTCGCTGGTGGAGCAGGTGCAGAAGATTGGGATGCTCGAGGAGGATGGGTGTGGGTGGGTGCTCCAACAGCAATATGTGGATGCTACAGCGGTCGTGGGGGCATGGTTGGGGGGATCGACATGGGTGATGGCTGATGAAGGGGACATGAAGGAGGGGGTTGGCACGACGGTGGTCGTCAGAGAGGGATGGGCGCTTCGACGGCAGTGGATGGATGTGACATTGGCTGTGTAGGCGCAGCTGGAGAGATCGATATGGGTGGCGGCTGATTGAGGGGGCATGGAGGAGGGTGTCTGCGCAGCAACGGTCATCGAAAAGGGACTTGAGGTGGAGCCTGAAGGAGCGCCCAACAATTGCTGATAGAGCCGGGGGCAGTGTGGACGGCAATACCGGCGAGCTTCGAGTGGAGCTCAGCAAAGCTAAGGAACAGTGTTGGGTTGGCCCAATCAGACTTGAGCTGATTTTTTTCCAAAATAACCGAGCCTAAGCCCGGCCTAAAGCTCAAAAAATTTTTCTTGGCTGAGCTCGGGCAGGGGTATGGCCACGACCCAGCTCGACCCAGTTCTAGCTCTAGTCACTCAGTAAAATATCATATAAATATCATCTATCCTTTCTTTTATTCCTTTTATACCAAATAGAGAAGAGAATCATTTATATCTATTATTTTATATTTCACCAAATATATGAGAAGATGGATGAAGATTCATCAATCCTTTCTCTCATTTATCTTTCTTTTTCTATCCATTTTCTCCAATCCATCCTTCATACCAAACAGAAGATAAATGTCTAGAAAGATAGATGAAAAAGAGAAATTGCTCATCCATTATGGTCCATCAATTTATATCCTCCAAAATAGGAAGACACAAAGAAAGATGGATGGAGCATGTGAAGAGTAAGTTTCTATATTGATAAAATTATCCCTAATTAATCTTTTGACAAAATTGAACACTTCTTTACTTTTTATTTATTTTATTTATATATTTTTATTTTACCTATATTATTAACCCTATGCTACTAAATTTTATTATTAATAATTTTAATTTTAATATATAATTTTCATAATTATAAGCAAAGCATTAGAGTTATCTTCTACTTTCGCTTTATATTTACTATTTTTTAGTTAACTTTTTATATAAAACTAATTTACTATTTAAGTTAAATTATAGAATTATTTATTTAATAAAATTATAATTACATATTTATATAAATTTTTATATAATTATAAATTATAAAGATTATAATTTTATATATTATTATATTTTTTAATATAAATAAGTGTTATAAATTAATAATAATATTTTTTTTATTATAAGGTAGTTTAGCAAACATATTATGTAAATATCATAATTCTTCTTTTATATTCTTTCTATACCAAATAAAGAAGAAAATCATTCATATCTATTCTTTTATATTTTACCAAACATATCAAAGAATAGATGGAAAACACATCCCTCCTTCCTCCTAATCCATCTTTCCTCTCTTATCCCTCCTTCCTCCAATCCATCCTTCGAACCAAACAGAGGATAAATCATTCCTGTAGGGGGATAAATCATTCTTGTAGGGCTAAAATTGGATCGGATACGTATAAATTACTAGCATATCCATATCTATATTTGTTTTGTCTAACGAATATAAATATAAATACAAATATTATTCGAATGCAAAAATTTATATCCATATTTATTTTAAATGAATATGTATACAATTCAAATACTGTAAATATGAATACAATTACAGATATAATTACGAATATAACTTAGATAATTAAATTTTATGACTATAGAATCACTATAAAAAAATAAAATATTAGCGACGGTTAAATACCATCGCTAATAGTCATTTTGCTGTTGCTAAAAATCCGATGAGATTACAATTAGCGATGGCACACCATCACTAAAAATTCGATGGAAATAACCTCATCACTAATTATCATTATTAGCAATGACAAATCTACCATTGTTAATAATGATAATTAGTAACGATATTAGCAATAAAAAGCTATCACTAATAATTTTTATTTTTTTTAATTAAAGTTTTAAAAAATTATTAGCGATGGCCATTATCGTCGCTACTGCAATTGCTAATAATTTTTTTAATTTTTTAATAAAAATTTTAAAAAATTATTAGTGATGACATCTGTGTTGCTAATACCGTCACTAATAGTTTTAATTTTTTTTAAAAAAATTATAATTAAATAATTTAAAATCTATTTTAATCACATTAATAAGCAATAATATTTTTTAAAATTTATTATAAATAAAATAATAATTATTTAATATAATAAAAAATATAAAATTAATTATATTATATTAAAAATATAAATTATATAATTTTATAAATTTATACTATTTTACAAGTATCAAAATTATATACATATCAAAAAAAAAATCATGTAAGATCTTCCTCATCGTTCTCCTCATCCTCCTTCTGCTTTTATACATCCTCTTTAGTAGCTGATGGATGAGAATCAGATATCCCAACATCTTGTAATAAAGAAAAATAAAATATTATTAATAAATTTCGATATGAAAGCGTATATATCGAGATGGAGATATATATTTCGATATACTACTTCAATTCTCAAACAGATTATTCTTACATATTTTATTTGATAATACGGAGCTATAAACACCCCCAACCTATCATTTGGATGGTTAGATTGAATTTTTACCCCCTATATCTCTTTTTCAGACTCAAATCTAAATATATTTAAGCTTCTACATATAAAAATTTAAAATAAAAAAAAATTATTAATAGACTTATCTGCTGTGATGGCTGTGACAATGAGTCCAACGGATCATGCAGATGTGGATTTCAAAAATTTTCAACGATCATATCACGGATGACGTTTTGGAAGCTCTAAAATCACTGGCTCCAAAATCTCTGCACGACCTCCTCCACATGTGTGTTAGTTCATATTTGGGTCATCGAGCTCTGAGAAGAGGACATTGATGAAGATCCTTGAGTTGGTAAAGGGTCAAATTTGTAGCTGAATCCTATGATCCGACTCCTACTCACCCCTCAGGTAGCCCTGAGCCATCCCTCGAGATCAAGGAGGGGCTGAGAGGATGGATCCTTGAGGCATCGTGATATGAGATACTCCATATAATCTGCCTATACAGTTTAGAAATTTATCAGTCCATATATATTAGTATATATAAAAATTTAATAAATAATATTTTAAGTTATTACCTCGATCTATTGAAAATAAGGATCTAAGTAATCACCAATCCTCTTAGACTGATGTGTGGCCTCCCATATCTGCAGCTACCCTGATATACGACCCAACTGCTATGTCTATAATAAATAAATAATAAAATTAAATTAATTAAAACATACATATGATCAATTAAATATGAAATTAATTTAATTATAAAATTTTTACCAATCTATCGATCATAACATGTGTGCCAATGGAGCTGTCAGTATGCTTGATCGGATGCTGTTGGACGGATCGATTCTGTCATGTCCTCTACCGCCTATCAAAGTACTCCTCAGTACTCCATTGATCACAGAGAACCTCCCATATGTTCGTCCATATCTAGTGACCTGTGTAAGACTTTCAATTCGATGGTGACTTAGAACTGGAGTGTTGTCTAACGGACTGCCTAAGACTGTATAGTCAATCTCAGAACCTATGGATGGCCACCTCCTCGAAGATCCGACGACCAGCCTCCTTATTCAGAAAAGTCTCGAATCGATAATACTCCTCCAAGTAGAAGCAAGCGTGTATTAATAAATAAAATACAAACCTACTATGAATTTAAAAATTAAACGCCTTTGATTTACCAGGAATATCTCCCAGGCTGCATCATGAGCTCCTGACGGTCAACTAAAGAACTCGTTCACCAGCTCTAGCATCAATCATCGAATGATCTCGATAAACACATAAGGCATGGAGGTCTTTGTAAATGTGCTGCAAAATTGATTTTGAACAATAAATGCTAGATTCTACAATGGCTAAATTTTAAATATACTCAGTGAAGATATAGTACTTACAAGCGGCTCTGACTATGGACAAGCTCTCTATCCTTTGGTCAAGTCAAAGGTACCGCAAGTCAGATGAGTCCTCTACCACACCACTGACTCTAAGAATCGGACGCTGCTTTATATGACTGTGGGGTCACTAGTGAACCCACAGCGTCTGAACATGACAGTATCAAGACATCATAAAGAATGTTATATTAGATAATAAAGTATAAAATAACATAAAAAAATATCTAAAGTATTAGAGTTTACCATATGGAATGTATGCCGTAGAACCACATGAGCTGGCTGCATGAGAGCTCTCTCCTCCAGAGCTCTCTTCTCGATTGTAACGGCTCCGACCTCAGAAAGACATGATCTATAATCTCTGAAAATAAAAATAACTATGTATCATATTGGATTAACGTGTACCAGAATAAAATAATTATGTATCATATTTATTTAACTATATATCATGATACCTTAACTTTGTACCATATTCATAAAAGTCACATAGTATTTTGTATGCTTGGAGTAGAAAGTAACGTTATAATGGTTTGAGTAGGAACTATGGTTGACACAAGTATTTGTCATCCGACGGAGTTTGACTTCTATCTTTGTAGCTATGCTGACATAAAGGTAATACTTTTTTTGTGCTTCTTTGTCACCCAACGGCATCCATTAGTTTTAACACATCATATGGGAATAAAAAAAGAGCCTATAGTAATGTATGGAGCTAGTCCCTTCAATATTTATTTAGTTTAGATTATCATCAGAGAAAATAAGAAGACAACCATAAAAATATAGCAAGCAAAATCCATCGACACTCATTAGGTTTTAGATATCATATGGGAACAAGAAAAAGAGTCCATAGTAATTTGTGGAGCCATTTTCTTCAATATCTACTAATTAAGTTTGAATAATCATCAGAAAAAATAAGAAGGCAACCATAAGAATATAGCAAGCAAAATTTATCAGCATCCATCAGCTTTAAGACATCATATAGGTAGAAGAAAAAGAGGCCATAGCAATCTGTGGAGCCAGTCCCTTCAATATCCATTTAGTTTGGATCATTATCAGAGAAAATAAGAAGACAACCATAAGAATATAGCAACCAAAATTCATCGACATCCATCAGCTTTAAGACATCATATGGGAAGAAGAAAAAGAGGCCATAACATACCTCATGCCACATGTATCAGATGTTTAGCATACCTTATACCAAATGTATCATAATAATGTGCTACCTAAATTTTTTGTTAGGTAGCTCAGTCGATAGATCGATGGGTCCGACAGTGCGACGCTCCGACGGCTCACACTTCGAAAGAGGGAGGTGGGGCCGCATGTTCAGTTCAGTGAGGGGAGGGATGGGGGGAGAAGGGCGAGACAGTAAGGAGAGAAGGGGGAGGCTGCTGTGGGTCTAGTCTGACAAGGGGAGGAGCGGGGGTAGAAGGGGAGGCGACGGGGGGTCCGATCCAACAAGGAGAGGGGTAGGAGGAGAAGGAGGAGGCGGTGGAGGGGTCCGATCTGACAAAGAGAGGAAAGAGGAATGAAAAAGGAGGTCGGGCGGTGGGATGCCAGCTCTGAGAGGCAGATAGGAAGAAGGGGGAGCTTGGGGAAGCGGGGGGACGTCAGATCTAAGGTGGCTCTGACGGTGGGGTGGGGCTGGGGGGAGGTGGGCGGGGTTGGGGGAGGTGGCCGAGGCTTGAAGAGGTGGGAGGCGATCGAGGGGCTCGGGATTCGATGGATGGGGGCTTAAGGAGGCAGCCGAGGGCTTGGAGAAATAGGATCCGACGATCATGTTGAAAAAAATATATCGAGATTAGATCCATAATAAGCTCAGAACGAGGTTCAAGATGAAAAACAGAATCCAACGAGCCTAAAATTAATCCAAACGAAGTCCAAAGGATGAAGATATGTGCGAAGGAAGCCCGAATGGAGTAGGTATGGCCCACGGGCTGCTGGAGGGCCCCACGGGCCGACGCAAGCTATTGACGGCACGGGCTAGGCCCAGCCAGGCGTGCGATGCATGTGGGCCATAGCGCTAGGTTAGCTTGGCCTAGACGTGCGGGAGTAGCCCGCGAGCGGGTACAGTCCTGCTATCCAATTGCGGTCCATTGTGGATCGCACATGGAGATTGGCAATGGGCCAAGCCCGACCCGGCACGAGACGGGCCATGCCAGCGGTGCGTGTGAACCATAGCGCTAGCCTGGCCTAGCCTAGACGTGCGGGAGTAGCCCGTGAGTGGGTACAGTCCTGCTATCCAGTTGCAGTCCACTGTGGATCGCGCATATAGATGGGCAATGGGCCAGGCCGCCCACAGCTCGGCCCAGCCCGGTCTGACCCGACCTGGCATGAGACGGGTCATGCCAGGCATGGCCCATTGGCTATAATGCCGTGCCGTGCTTAGCACGGCCCATAAGAGGGGGGCCGAGCTGGGTTGGGGTTTTCTGCCCCACGGCCCAGGCCCGGCATAGCCCATAAGGGCCTGGGTTGACACAACTTGTGGGCCAGGCACGGCAAGGCCTGCGTGCCAGCCCAGCCCCCTTGAAATGGGTCATGCTAAGGTATGGCCCCTTTAAGATTTTTAATTTTTTTTTAAAAAATATGTATATATAAATTAAAAAAAGATTAGGGACTAGGGATTTAAATATAAAGCCACCTTGTTAGGTGGGGGGTTTGGCATGGACCCCTATCAATTTATTAATAAATATCAAAATGGTAAAGAAAGGGAGAGGGGCTAGACCTGACCTCTAGAGTATAATGAGGAGGGAGAAAAAAGAAATAGAATTATAGAGGTGACTCACCTCAATAATTAAAAAACTTAATATAATTAATAAAAAAATAGATAAAATCATACCAACTTACCTCTGCTCTCACTGAACTCCTTCATGACCCTCTCTTTGCTCCCTATTTTTCTGTGATAGCTTGATAAAAATCTTACTAATTATCGATCTCGTTTATGTCGTCTTCATCAGAATATGTAGTAGAATGTCCATCTTTATCTTGAAGCTTTGCCTCCACATCCAACCAATCTTTAAAGCAGAGCAGCATCTCCACCATCTCGCTGGTCATCTGACTTCTCTTTTCATCAAGAACATGCCGATTTGCACTAAAAGCTGATTTCGAAGCTATTATGGACATCGGCACAGCTAAAATATCGTGTGCCATGATAGACAAAACAAGATATTGATTTTTAACACTTCTTCACCAAACTAATACATCTAGATTATCTATTTGATTTTCATCATATACAGAACACTTGCAATATTACTAGAAGAGAGAAATAGTAGTAGCAGAGAAGGGAGAAGAGTAGACTTAGTGTGGTGAAAATGGAGAGGAGAGGGCTATTTATAGAAATCCATAATTTTTTTTTCAAAATACCCCTCAAAATAGCCGTTTTATGGCTATTGGGATGGGTAAAAAGGTAAAAAAATCAAAAATAGCCGTTTTTGACCATTTTTGGCTGTTATGTGCTGAAATGGACATGGGTCGGGCCGTGCCAGGCTCCGCCTGTAATGGCTTCAAACGGGCCATGCCTGGTATGATTTATAATGGGCGCAAATGGACCGTGCCAATCACGGCCCATTTGTAATTTTTTATTTTAAGAAAAAAGCTCGTAGGTCAATGGGCCATGCTAGGTACGGCCCACCACCAACCAGGCCTAGGGCTGTGCCGGGCTGAGGCCTGGTGCTAATCGTGTTGTGCCTGGCACGACCTATTTAGTAACGGGCCTAGTGGGCCTAGGTTGGGCGGTGCCAGGCATGACCCAGTGCCCTTATCTGATCGCACATAATTTTGCGGTCCACGCCTGCAGTGTGGATCGATCAGGCGGGAGGCTGGATGACATGATCCGCCAGCTACCTTTTTTGCGTGATCCACTGGTCCAAGATGATGTCGATCGAGATTGGACAACTGAGGTGAAATTCGATTTTGGTCAGACGCTATCAGGACTAATATGTGCGATTGGATGGCTTTGGTTCTTGTCGGTCACAATTGGACTGTCCAGAAGGATTCTAATTTTAGCTCGGTATCCTAGAAAAATATAGTTTTGATGATTCTGAAGCCTATATAACTCTGGTTAATGATCTGTTTATTGCATTGGGTAGCTGGTGATGTTCTGATCATGCAAAGAGACTTCAAGAGAGGTTTCAATAAGTTTTTGTGAAGATTTTGAGATTTTTTGTTGAGAGATTTTTGTATAAAGATTGAGTGGTGTATTCCTCTTGTATTTGTTTAATTTTTTTTCTCTCATAGTAAAGTTTGTACGCCATGTGGAGGTAAGCTTGAAGCTAATCCACGTTACCTTAATTTGTTTATAGCATTTCTTTCTCTCTTTCTTCTTTTTTCCTCCCCCAACAAGTGGTATCAGAGCGTAATAATTGGTATTAGAGTCTGATTATCGTGGATAAGTGGTACCAGACAATCCAGACAGAGATGGTGTTGATCAAGATTGGAGATGGAGAAGACAAGCACAATCAAGATAGATATCAATCAATTCGACGGAAAGAGTAATTTTTCTTTGTGACAAGCGAGAGTGAAGAACGTGCTCATCCAACATGGATTGATCGATACTTTCTTGTACGAGAAGAAGTCAGCCACTATGGAGGAGAAGACCTAAAAGTAGCTACAGATACAGACGGTGAGTACCATCTGCATGTACCTGATGGATGAAATGATGATTCATATACTTAATGAGACTTCTCCGATGGTGTTGTGGTCGAAGCTCGAGGAGTTGTACATGACGAAGTCTCTTACCAACACTCTTTCTTCTGGAGGCAGTTCTACCAACTGCAAATGGATGAGAGACAGAGCATGCAGGAGTATCTCAGCCACTTTCAAAAGATTCTTACCAATCTTCTCAATGTAGGTGAGAAGGTTGAGGAGAAGATCAAGGCGTTGGTCTTGCTAGCATCGCTTCTCCCTTCGTATGAGTTCTTGGTGACTACTCTTCTAGTGGAGAGAGCACCATCAAGATGAATGAGGTAACCACGATGATTCTCCAAAATGAGATTCTCAGACAGGAGAACTAGACTTCGAGCTCAGATGTGGTAGCTCAATTTTGATAGTTTCTGGAGGAGCAGATGGTGTTGGGTTCCAGTCATACAGTGAAATATGAATTTTAAAATTTTTAACATGCATAAAACTAGTTTTAACACTTAAAACCAACCAATCAGAACACAAACCCTAGATCAATCTTATAGACTTCAATCAAACCATTCAAGCATGCAATAAGGTAAGATATTATACCTTCTTAAAAATGAGAATCAGATAAATAATGATCTTCATAAGACAGTAAAGTAGATATCTTTCAATGGTGATCCATACGAAAAATGATCATGGTCCTTCCCAACTTTGAAGTAGTGCTGCAGCTTTCTTCCAAAGTGCACTACTTACTTTTCTTCTCAAGTAATGGATAGCACTACCACCTGTATGCCTTCGAATCCTCCATCAGGACCACGCCAAGGACCTATTCTCAATAGATCTTGCCACCCAAATCTAATTTAGAACCCAACACTTGGATCTTCTAAACCCTAGGACAAGTAATCCTTGCTTTCCTTTTTCCTCTCTTATCTTTTCTTTCTATTTTTCCTCTCTTAGTTTTCCTTGTCTTTTCCTAAAATTTTTTCTAACTTTTTCTTCTCTTATCACATGCATAAAACATCAGAAAATCAGGGCCTTATCACATAAGGGGCATCCCCTTTATATAAGAAATGAAGGGTTGCCAAGATCTCCCCAGGGGTGCTAACTCTTGGTGTCTCCTCTTCTTCACGTAAAAAAAAAAGTTTTCGTGTGAGAATTAATGGTGCAAAAGAGCTTTTAAATAGAAAGACTCCTCCTCTTCTGTGCCCCATAATTTTCATAATTAAATGGCATATAATATTTATGAGATGGCACAAGAAAATAAGAGTTTTGCATCAGAAGGACTCTTCCTTCATTCAATGCAAAAACCAAGGGGGCACATATTTATTTTATGGCGTGGATATCTGGTGGCATGGAGGACTCCTTGTTCACAAGGAACTATTCCATGATAAGGCTAGAAACCAATAAATTTAGACCTAATCCAATTAGGTTCAAAGCAATAGGTTAAGATTAGCTCAAACACCTTTAAACTAACCTAATTGAAAATTTGGATTAATATAATGTGCTAGCATATCAAATTAACCCATAGGATTTACAATAAATCTAATTAAATCAGATCAATATCAAATCTCAAAGTGTGTGACTCATTGAGTTCCATATGTAGCCAGCAGTGGATTCAGGTTCATGATCTAAACCAATCTGATTAGATTAGGTCAGTCCAAATACACCAATTAATTAGAACTCTTTCTAATTAATTTTTGAATTAAATTTTTTTAATTCATGCGAGTCTATAAGTCAAGATTGATGTCTAGCAACATGACATGACTATCTGAAAGATATGAAATTTGATAGAAATACCAAATTATCCTTTAATGGTGAGTTATCGTACAATTCAATCTTTCGGTCATACAACATCCCAGATGAGCTATGAGCATGAAATCATGTCAAACCCAAATGCTTATCTATATGTATCTCGATAAGATGGTAATAATTCAATTGATGATACATTAAATATTTTTTTCTAATTATCATCCTATTTTGATCAAAGACTTCTCGAATCATCAACCAATGAGA
The DNA here is from genome assembly GCF_000442705.2 of Elaeis guineensis. NCBI lineage: Eukaryota > Viridiplantae > Streptophyta > Magnoliopsida > Arecales > Arecaceae > Elaeis > Elaeis guineensis. Next base: position 33,232,110 of record NC_025997.2, on the reverse strand, counting down.
TCACATAGGATATTCACTTTTCTTATTAAGAGTGACCGATTTCTTATTGACCACTCACAATCTCTATGCACACTGCACCATATCCAGAATATCCCGCACAAAGATCAGAGAACCAAGCTAGGGAATGAACCAAAATATAGAATCAGTATACAAGGCACCATGGTGATCTCAGATCAAAGGATCACTTGCATTACTCCCTCTAAAGAACAACCAGCTGGCATACTAATAAGGCTCCATTAGATGCTCTCAGTTAGCTCAATTCATTGAACTCATTATCTAATGAGCACCCACATCCTTGTATTAGTGTCATCACATAAGTGATTATGAGATCAACCATCCTTTCCGTCGAGCATATATAGGATGTGTCAGTCTTACCGATATCATTAATTCCTGACTCAATGAACCAACAACTGAAAATATTTTAGATTAAGATTATCAAAGATTTAGATATCACTGGCATGATCTCATCATGGTTTTAAAACTATTGTCCTAACCTATGGGGTTCATTATAATCTTAAACAAATATTAAGATACAGCATATAATAAATCAAAATATATTATTTAATAATAATAAATATCAAGTACATGAGTTTGAAAAATAAAATACAGAAAAATACCCCATGCATCACACATGCAATTGGCTTATAGGATATTATTCTTTCAATGGTGGTGGCAGGCGGAGCGGTAGAGGATCACGAGAAGGATGATCCAGGTCCAAGATGAGGGACCTCAGCAAGATCAGATGCTATCGGTGTGATGAGTTTGGGTATCGTGTCAGAGATTGTCCTCAACTCAAGAATCAAACGAGGGCTACTGCAGCGACGGTCAGTAGCGAGTCAGAGGATGATATCTTAGTGATATCTGACGATGTATCTACTTCTTTCTAGTGGTGAATTTTAGATTCTGCATATACCCATCATGTATGTTGCAGAGAGAAACTGTTTGACTCTTTCGAGAGTAATGAGGATACTGTTTATCTGTCGGATGGATCAAGCTGTGCGATCAAGGGCACCAGAATGGTCAGCTGGAGGATATATGATGGTGCAGTGAAGAGATTGGTGGAGGTCCAATATATATCCCATTTTAGGCGGAATCTTATCTCACTGAGCAGACTGGATTCAAACGGCTATAGGTGGATAGCTGGTGATGGAATCCTGAAGGTTATGTATGGCGATAGGATGATATTGGAGGGAAAGAAAAAGATGAGAGGATATTTCTACCTGACAGAGAGTCCAGTGCAAGGTGGAGCTTCAGGAGTCAGGAGAGCATAGTGCAAGATGGAGCTCCAAGTGGAGGTGGATCGGGTACGAGATGTGAGACTCGAGAGGATGAGAGGTGATGTTTGATCAGAGTGGACACAACTCATAATGGAGGTAGGATCAAGCGGCCTGGCTCGACTCTCACATTTGTCCATCCATGAGACAGCAGGCGTGCCCCAAGGCGTAGGGACGAGATGGATCACAGACTCTCAGAGATATGTGGAGGCTGAACATCGAGTCAAGATGGAGATTGTTGAGAAAAATATCTCGAGATTCGATCCATAATAAGTCCAAAATGAGGTCTAGGATGAAAAATAAAATCCAATGAGCCTAAGATCAATCCACATAGAGTCCAGACAGCGAAGATACGCACGAAGAAAATCCATGAGGAGCTGGTACGGCCCACGGGCCGTCGGAGGCCCCCATAGGTCGGCAGAAGCCACCGGTGGCATGGGCCAGGCCCAGCCAGGCGCTCGACGTGCATGGGCCACAGCATTGGGCCGGCCCAGACGTGTGGGTGCAGCCTACAAGCAGGTACAGGCCTGCTATCCAATCGCAGTCCATCATGGACCGTGCACAATTTTGCGGTCCAAGCTCTAAGGGAGAACCCAACATTGGCAGGAGAAAATAGACTTCCTCAAAGTAACGAGAAGTTCGGGCTCCAAGCTCTAGCACCGGAAGAAAGCGTCAAATTTGAATGGTCTCGAAAAGACCTTCGGTCATAAACAAAAAGGACAAATCAACATGGCGATGATCAGAAACTTTCAAACAATGTCGACATCGAATAAGACAAAAGATAAAAGAAGCTCGGTAAACGACAACTCAAAGCAAGAGTATATAAGGTAATGAGAAAAATCTATTTTATTTTATTAGTAAAGAATGCATTACAAAAGCCTTTGAAGGCCAAAAAAAAAGAAACAACAAGAAAAGAAAAGAATACATGGAAGAACAAAAGATAAAAGAAGCTCTAAGGAAGCTCGGCTCCTTCTGACTTCGGACTCTCGGTTCCAACCATTATCAGGGATTGCTTTAAGTTCTCAACTTCTTCTTCCAGCTCCTTTCTTAACAGCATTTCTCGATACATTTGGTGAAACCGTCGGCTTTCGCACTTCGATTTTTGAAGTCTCTTCCTCAGAACTTCGGACTCCGCCTCAGCATCCTTGACCGCCTGTTGCTCATAGGCCAGCTAAATTTTCAGCCGCTGCAGTTCAACCTTCTCCTGCCCAAGGACCACGGACAGTTTTTCCATGGTCCCCCTCAAGGAGCGGAGCTCGTCGGAGCCTTGAATCGAAACGGCCTGGGCTCTCTCGGACAACTGCTTCTGAAGGCGAGCAAGCTCGTCGGTCACCATCTTGAGCCTCCTTCTATAGTTGTCTACTTGCCGCACCAGCCGACTCAGTAGGCATTGTAATCTGCCTCGACGTCCTGTAGTTGCTTCTGGAGGTCGGAGAATTTCTTCGATCAGTCTCGGTCGTGGTCGGTCTGAGTTGTAAGCCAGGACGAGCTTCCTTCCAATTGGTCGATCTTCTCTCGTGCGGCCGCCAACTCGATCTCGAGAGAGCTGATCTTGGAGGCCTGAGTCCAAGATCGATCGCTGGTGCATTTCTGGAGTTCCTCAAGCTCCTTCACGAAGTAAGCCTTCTTCCGGGTGGAGTCCATGAAGTCCTTTTTGTGGAGGTCCCGAAGGCGAGTAACCTCCGCGATGGCTTTCGAATGGCTCTTCCTCAGCCTGTGAAGTTCGTCATCCATCTTCTTTGATTTCTTCGTTAGGTGACGAACTTTCCTTCTCAGATCCCGGACCATGGACTTCAAAGGAATCCCCTGCGGTAGGGGAAGGGCTTCAGCAGGGCCCTGTTGTCGGAAAATAAGAGCGTCACAACGCAAATCATTGCAAGAAAGAGGAATCCGATTTCATTGATTGAATAATTCTTAAGTACAAGAGAGAAAAAAAAGTCACAACAACGAAAAAGTACAAAATTAGAGGTTTTGGACCTCTGGAGTAGAAGTAGAGGAGCTCGGTGCCCTCGGAGGTCGGTCGCGGCAGCCGCGGCAGTCGAAGAGGTCCCAACTGGAGGGAGACCGGCAGCGATTTCGGAAGGTCCGACTTCATCGTCGGATGCTTCATCCAGGAAGCCGAGGTCGAGTTCGAAAAACTTTCCGACCACCTTCTCCTGACAAAGCTCGAAGCCTTTGATGAAGGCAGCCTGGCCGAACTGGATATTCAAATCCCTCATCTTGGAGGAGGTCTTGAACTCCTCCACTGCTTGGGCCCGTGCCTCTGAGATTAAGGTCGGGATCTGCTCCTTCAGCTTGGAGACCTCGGCCTCTGCCTTCTTCCTTTCCTCCTCCAGGGCGGCCTTCAGATCTGTCGAGGTTTGTTCCTCCTTCTGAAGCGTCTCTTGGAGACTCGCAACTTCGGCGATCTTCTCCTTGAGGCGGGCAGCCTCAGCCTGGCGACCTTCCTCCGCCTGGGCTGCTTCCTTCTTTGCCTTGTTCATCGCTTCGATGTTGGTGATGAGCTGGTGTCCAATCTGCAAGAGCAGCCAGGAAGTCAATATGAAAGCTAAGGGATAAGCTAAGTAAAGAAGCGAAAGGAAGAAAAAAATAAATCAGCCTACCTCAAGAAAGGACCACAAAGAGTCTCAAACTCACTGTTCAGGATCAGCGTGGATGATCCTGTGGACGACCTCGGACAGGATGCACCCATTGACCAATCTTTTTATTAAATCCCTATTGTTGAAGGGATTCTCCCCTAGATCCTCTTCGGAGCCGTCGGTCCCCTCGATGGCAGCCCTGCTGCTGCGGATCTTGCAGGCCAACATCTTCTTCCTTCTCCTCCTTTCGGCCCCCGGTGCCTCCTCAGGATGAGATTCTAGAGCGGGAACCTCGGCCGGAGGGCTTCTTGAAGAAGCTTGGGGGACTGCGGGCTCGACGTCGGAAGGGTCGTCAACGGCAATGACCGCCTGAGCAGGCACAGCCGAGCTTGTCTCTTCTACCCTAACCCTCTTCGCCGACCCCAAAGTTGCGGCGCCTTTCCTCTTTTGGGTCTTGAGACCCTTGGCTAGCATCTGAGCCGCGTCTGTGTCCATATCTGCAATGAAAGAAGATCGGCACAGCTTAGAAATGGAGTAAGAGAAAAGAGAAAGCAGCGAATGACTTGAAAAAAAAAATATATACCGGCAGGATTGAGAGGGCTCAGGCCGACATTAAATAAGAGTTGCTTCTTCAGAAGGTCGGAGAGGGGAGGAGCTGGATAAGCCTCATATTTATTGGAGGCTTCTAGGTCATCCTTTCTCAGGCTAAAAGCCCGACGGACGGAGTCTCACAGGGAGCCCCAGGGGGGCAACCCCAGCCTCAAGGTTGGGCATCGAACGTAGAAGTACCTCTCCTTCCAGTTGTGGATAGAAGAGGGGGTGCCTTTCAGCAATCCCTTTCTACCGAACTGGAGGGAGAAGTACCACCAGTCCTTTGCCGAGGGGTGATGCTTGAAGGTATAGAAATTCCTAAATAAGGAAAGAGTTGGCCAGACTTCAGCTAAATGACAGAGGGAGAGAAATCCTATCAGAAATCTAAAGAAGTTCGGTGCTACAGAAACTAGAAAAATATTTAAAAAGCGAAAAAGAGCAACAACAAAAGGTGAAAGTAAAAGTCGAAGTCCGGTGCGGAAAGCTTCCTGATATAAGCAAAAGCTGCCAGGGGGAGGGGCGCTAGCCCGATCAGTTGGCCCGGAAAGCTCAAGCTCATACTCTGGAGGAACCCCATATTGAATCCTAATCAGCGAGAGTTTGTTCGAAGTCAGAAAGCTGGGAATGGTGTCTGGTACAAAGATCGGACGAGGTCCATCTACAGAACTAGGATTTTGGGGGGCTGGAACGGATGAATTTCTAGAACTGCTAGAGGAGGAAGTGTTGGAGGATATTTTGAATCAAGTGAAAATCCCAAAAAATTGAAAAAAATAAGAAACAAGGCACTCGCGGAGAAACCGAATGGGCGGAACGCGAAGGAGAAAAAAACAAAAAAACAGCAAGAAGAAAGAAGAATTTCGAAACTAACCTAGGCTGGTCCGAGAGATGCAGAAGGGCAGCGAAGGCGATGGAGGATGACTTGAAGGGCGCCTAAAATTGAGAGGGATGCTGGAGGAGGACGAAGCTCTTGGGGAAGAAGAGGGGACCAAAGAAAAACCTCAGGCAAAGTGAAATCCCTGAAGGAGGGGGATGGGTTTAAATAGGCCTCAGGGTCCGGCGCAATAATGATTGCAGATCTTTTTTGGTCGATCTACAATTGCTGTGTGTCCTATTCGTCATGGCAGATGGCTGACAACTGACAGAATTATTATTGCACCGTACTTAGAGCAAGCTCCAGTGGGAATTTCAAAAAAATCTTTTCAGGTCGTCTCGATTTGAAAAGACTCCAGCACCGATGTGCCAAACGCCAAAATATCTAGAAATAATCGAGTGCAAAAATAAAGGGGGCAACTTCGGCTGTGAAAATTTCTCTGTACTTTCTTTATTCGAAACCCAAACTCGGAAGTAGGGGGACTGATGTTGGGTATAAAATAACCTCAGCCTAAGTTTGTGAGAGATCAACCCTCTCAGGACTCTTCCGGCTTCCGACCTTGTGTGACGTTCCTGAACTCCCCCGACCGTCCGAACTCCTCCAGCAGTCGACCTTCCACAGTGTCCTCCAGATTCCTCCAATGGATGAACTCCTATCGTGCCATCCGGACTTCTCCAATAATGAGCTCCTTCATTCGTCTGTCGGACTACTTCAAATGCTCTCTGGGCTTCACTATCAGCCGATTTTCTACAGTGATTGACTATTCTCTGAATCTCTTCCAGACTTTCTCCTGTCACAATCGACTTTACTCCGAGCTTCTTTCGAACTTCATCAAATATCTGGGCTTCTCCAGCAGTCAGACTTCTACAGTAACCAGACTCCATCCAAGTTTCTACAATGGTCGACCGCCTTCTGAGTTTTAGCTGAGCTTCTACAATAAGCGGTCTCCATCCGGGCTTCCATGGCAACCGGACTTCATCCGAGCTTCTACAGTAAGTGAATTTCATCCGAACTTCTATTGCAGACGGTCTCCATCTGGGCTTTCATGGCAACCAAACTTCAGTCGAGCTTCTACCAGAAGCGGTCTCCATCCGAGCTTCTACAGTAAGCGGCCTCCTTCCGAACTTCTGCAAGAACCAAAATTCGTCCGAACTTCTACAGTGGATGGATTCCAGACGAACTTCTACAACGAACGGGCTCCAGCAGTCGAATTTCTATAATGACCAACTGTCTTCGGTGTCTTCCGTACCTCTCCAGCCATCAACATTCAACAGCGCCAATCGGACTCCAACAGTGCCAACCAGACCCCTCCAACGGATAAATTCCCTCCGAACCCCTCCAGTGGTCGACCTTCCGCAGTGTCCTCCAGACTCCTCCAGCGGACGAGCTTCCACCACGCCTTCCAGACTCTTCTATCGGCCGACCTTCTGCCGGATTCCTCAAGCAACCAAACCTCTCCAGCAGACAGTCTTCAAACAAGCTTCTACATCAAACAAATTTCAGACGGACTTCTCTAGCAATCGGACTCCAGCCGAATTCCTCCAATAGAAAGTTTTCGTCCGAACTTCTATAGCAGATGATTTCCATCTGCAGCATCAACGCCTAAGGCACCCAACAACAGTTAACCCGTCAGCAACCTCGAAAATATCCGAGCTTCTCTTAGATTGCTGAGACAGAAAGCTATTCCGCTTTACCAGACGTCCCAACCGAGCTTCAGCCGTCCAGCCCAAACTCTCCGGCAAGTCGCGACAACGGACACCACTCCACTCTCTATAACAAACTTTATGTGGCTCCACCAATCTCTGGCAAGTCACGATAATGGATACCACTCCACTCTCTATAACAAACTCCACGTGGCTCCGAACGGCCCACTACCAGGCAATTACGGACGTCGCTGTCAATCGGTTACACTCTCTCATCTATAAAAGAGACCCCCCAGATACATTCTCCTCTAAGCTCTAAACACTATCTCAAAACTCTGTTAAAATCCCATTCGAGTGTTTCATTTCTGTTGAGACAGAGTACTGACTTGAGCATCGGAGGGTCTTGTCGGAGCACCTCCACCTCCGATTTAGACTTTCTTTGCAGGTCCCGATGGCGACCGCGATCCTCTTGACTTCAGCTTCTCCGGTATTGGCAAAATTCTGCACCAACAGCTATCAACCCCAATCAAGGAACTTAGACAGCCTCTTCTCTCTCCAAAAAGAAGGTGAGTCATTATGCGACTACATTGTGTGCTTCAACACTGCCACACTGAAGATGCGAAGCCTCGACCAATCAGTGGCAATATTAGCACTCGAGCTAGAGTTGTGGAATGAGCATCTTGTCTTCTCCATCGATAAGAAGTTCTTGAGGGACTATACAGACCGATTGTCATTTCCACTGTAACCATGACCATAACACCGAAGAGTGCCACCAGCTCAAAGATAAGATTAAAGCTTTAATCTGTAGAGGTTACCTCGGCAAATATATTTGTAAGCAGCAAAATTAAGCCTCCGATGAGGAGAATAATAATAACCAACCAACGACCGGTGTCATTAGTGCCATCTCCACCCCAGCCAGTGGTGTGGGGGGTAGGAGACAAAACTAAGCAGAGGAAGGGAACGGCCCCGTTGGGGGGCATCGCTTTTCTTCTTGATTTTTGAGGAAAGTTAATGATGCTATCGTCACACTACTGATGACAGCTAGCCATAATGCAAATATGAATTATACTTATAATGAAAACTTTTTTTGATATTTTGTTTCATGATGTTTTTTTTTTTGGATAAATATTTCATGATGTTGTTTGAAGGATAAAATTCTAGCTAATCCAAGGGAGGAGAGGCTAAAGCCGAGGCTATGCCAAACGATACTCGACCCCAGTGATGGTACCTACAGAGCAGCCTCGAAAACCTCATGCAGCATGTGACAAACCAACCAGGATAATCGGATCTTCCACTGATTCTCGCATGCAGACGTAGCCTCAAGCCCCCAAAGGCTCAACGACAGAAAGTGGCTCAGCATCTAAGAAAGGGTGAAAGACTCACTGAGGCTTCTCATGACTTGGAGGCTCTACCGTCGAAAAATTTAATATGACCCACTATAGCCACGGATGGTCCACTGTAGCCATATGACCCATTGTAGCTGAGATGGCTTACTGTAGCCATCAATGTAGTCCACTATAGTCATGGGTGGCCTACTGTATCCAACCGAAATAATTTTTAAAAAATTTAACGTGGCCCACTATAGCTACAAGATCCATTAGAGTCAAGACGGCCCACTGTAGCCGTCAATGTGGTCCACTATAGCTACATGACCTACTATAGCTGAGACGGCCTACTATAGCCATTAACGTGGCCCACTGTAGCCACAAGTGGCCTACTATAGCCATATGGTCTACTATAGCCAATTAAGACAATCTTCTAAAAAATTCAACATGGTCCATTGTAGCTTCATGGCATACTATAATCGAGACGGTCCACTATAACTATCAACATAGTCCATTATAGCTACGTGACCTACTATAGTCGGGATGGCTTATTGTAGCCATCAACGTGATCTACTATAGTCATGGATGGCCCACTGTAGCTATATGGTCTATTGTAGTCAATCAAAACAACCCTCAAAAAATCCAACATGGCTCGTTATAATCATAGTTGACCCACTTTAGCCACACGATCCACTGTAGCCACGTGGATCCACTTCGAGCCTTGCTAACCCTCTGGAGGAAGGCAAGGCCTAGCTCGACAAAGAAGGAGCCTGGAGAGACTCCGATGCAGCAACCTGTGGCCTCTTAGCCATGACTGACCCAGTCCCCATCGAAGACTACCACAAGTTAGAGAAGACAAGTTCTGACTGGGTACTCCTCACCCACTTGGGTGTGGACTCCCCACTTGAGGAACCCATATTCCTTCTCACAGCCAACTGGATGGATGATAGCGATAACTTCATGGCTACAAAACAAGAAAAAACTACTTCTGCTACTACAACAAAAGAGTAATAGATGGCAGGAAACCCCATCGGATGGATGGCCCATTTATATAGGCCTTTGACGGTGTAGATCTAGTCATCGAATTACCATATCTTGCTATTTGATTAGCCCCAAAGTGGCGGACCACGTGGCCTTTTGTTGCACCCTTATCTGATTGAACTGTGTGGGATAGCTTACGAAGTGTGCCTCGGAACTTACCATGGCTTGTCACGTGGTGGATCCTGGATGAGTCCAAGGATAATCTCTGGATTTCTTCTCTTGAGAGCACCATTCCGCAACTCCTCAAGCTCCCTCCCTAATAAAGATAGTGTGACTCACGAACGTCACATTATTAATCCCTAGAAATTTTTTTCGAAAAAAATAATGTAGGTGCATCTAAAAGGGAGTCGGATCGACGATTCAATTACTAAGGCAGCTAACTCTTTCATTTGAAATCCAAAAGCCACTTCAAACTCGGGAGTGGGGGGTATATATTGCGGGAGAAACCCACCGACTGGAACTAATTCTCCATTGAGGTGCATCCAATATGATGTGACGAGGTCACACCAATTGTAAGCCCAGGGACCACCCACTCAGTCAATCGCATAGGTGAATCCTGCACCTCATATCTACGATTAACAAACCTCGATTCAAAGAAAGTGAAAAATATTCCTCCCACGATAAAAAATCAGAACGTGGTCTAATAGCTTACAAGCCTAGGCTTAACAAACTCACAGACTTCGGCTAACGGCCTACGGGCTCAATCTCCAGATAAAAAAGGTATGCAGGGGATCTCAAGTAAGCAAGAAAAAGTAAGCAAGAACACTTAAATACAAGAGAAGAGCTCTCACTCTGACTCTCGTTATCTTTTCTCTCTGCTATTTCTAAAACTCCAGCTAACTTAAACATCGGGGGGTCTCCTATCGGAATACCTCGGATCGAGTGTGGATTTCTCTTACAAGTACCCTCGATATCATAGATCTTAACCAGCATCTAGCTTCAGCCACATCGGCACCTCCCTCAAGCCTTGCAGCGACAAATAAGTACTACCATATATGAAAAACTTGCAAACAACATGCACACACACATTCTATGTTGTTTGTACATAGAAGAATCATGGATATATTCATTGGGATGAATAAGCACAGCCATACATGAAAAACCCATATATTATATGCCCATAAAGGAAAATGATTGTATTCTGGGTCAAAAAATTTGCAAGGATTTAGACTTAAATGACGTGAGCGGCACTACACCATTGTGAAGCCAGCGCTAGCACCAGATGTATAATTGGCCAAAATAGATTGAGTTTGGAGTCAAAAATAGTTGTTGTTACTCTACTTGTGTATGGTATTTTTTTCCAATAGTGTATCATATTTGTTCTTAGAATCGAATTGGTTGGATTGTTCTTTTAGTTTTTCTATTCCCTAATAATCATGCGTGAATATGTCTTAATAGTTGCACATGAATGTTCTCTTGTTGAAAAATTAGAACAGTGAAAATGTCTTTGGAAACTATCACAAATGTATGATGCAACAATTTCAAGAGTAGCATCCATATCCACCTGTGCTGATGAGCTAATCAGGAGTTTTGCATTGATTTGCTTTTAGTTAATATTATTATATTATCTTTTCCAAAAAAAAAAAAACTACATGTATGCATGGCCAAATTTATTGAATTTGATTAAAGTAATTTTTTAACCTAATAACAACAATAGGAAAAATCTAGTTTTGAGTTTCTGAGATCTAGCAGTTATCACAGCCACCTGATTAGCACTGTAGGGTCTTTTGGTAGACAAATACTGAAGGTTTTGAGTTGCCCAGAAAATTACTAAATATGAGTGCACCGTTATTAATCTTTTTCTGCAATATTTTTTGCCCTGTATAACATCCTCCCCTCCCCCCTCTCCATAGGATTCATGGGTTGGACTAGTAGTTCAATTTTTTTCTCCCTATGAGATTTAGGCCCGTCTACTCCAATAGTTCCCTCGATTCATGAGAAAATTTTTGTGCACAGCATGTGGTACAATAAAATTGATGTGGAGTACACCATCCAATCACATTGAAGCGCATAGCACACTTAATGATGGGATAGATATTTAATATTGCTCTGTTTTTTTTGTCTTCAATTTTTAGTGATGAAAATGCCCTTTTCTCCGTAGAACAAAGAAGGAACAATATTATTACTTTTTGATGCTTTGTATAACTTTCTGTGAATATATATGATGTTCTAAACTATATATATGATTTCATATGTATTTATGACGTTTCGAACAATATATATGGCTTTCTGATGTGTTGTATGACTTCTTCTGAATATATATGACATCCTGAACAATTTATACGACTTCCTACGAATATATATGACATTCTGAATAATTTATATGACTTTCTGTGAATATACATGACATCTTAAATAATATATATGACTTCCTAATATTTTATATGACCTTTTGTGAATATATATAACATCTTGAATAATATATATGACTTTCTTTGAATATATATGATATTCTAAATAACATATATAACTTCCTAATACCTTATATGATTTTTTGTCAATACATATGACATCCTAAATAATATATATGACTTTCTGTCAATATATATGATATCCTGAATAATATATATGACTTTCTGATGCCTTATATAACTTTCTGTTGATTATAATAACTAACAAGAAGTCATATAAGGCATCAGTAATAACTAATAGGAAGTCTTATAACGCATCAGGAAGTATATATATTATTTAGGATGTCATATATATTCACAGAAAGTCATATAAGATGTTAGAAAGTCATACATATTATGCAGGATATAATATATATTTACAAGAAGTCATATAAGACGTTAGAAAGCTATATATATTGTTCAAAATGTCATATATATTTACACAAAGTCATACAAAGCATCAGAAAGTCATATGTATTGTGTAAGATATTATAAAGACATATATATTGTTCAGGATGTCACATATATACATAGAAAGTCAGACAATGTATCAGAAATCAATAATACTATTCTTTCTTTGTTCTATGGAGAGAAGGATATTTTCGTTACTGAAAATTGGAGAAAAAAAAAGTCGAGCAGTATTAAATGTCTGTCCCATCTAAATGCATTACATGTCCCAATATTATTGAACGGTGCGCTCCTATTGCACCGCACGCGATGCACAAAGAATTACTCGATTCATATAAATATAGGCCTAACCCAGTCTCACTTAGCTAGTTGTCTTGGCCCAACCCATGAATCCTATGAAATTTTAGGCCCACACATCCAAACAGGTCCTTGGTTGTTCTTATCCCCTCTGATGTAGTTGAAAATAAAAGCAGTTTTTGCTATCCTGCAAGCATCATTTTCAAGGTTTGGATTTGCAATGGGAACAATTCATGTTGTCTTTCATTTTTTGCCAGCAGAACTCGTGCTATGCTAGCAGGGATGAATGCTGACCAATTGAACAAGGAGCGACTTTGAAATATATAAAATTGCTATCTTTGATTATGTATACAGAATGCATCAGTAGTGTTTTGTTCTAGACCAGACATGAACTTCAAATGTATACCAAATTTTGCTTCTTTAATTAAACATTAATCGATGCTTGAAGCATTGACTTTGATATCAGTGCACGAAGATTTCTTCTGCATTCACAAACTGTTTCACTTGGTCGTTGGTTTGAACTATTAACTGTTCTTGCTCTGTATGTGATCACTATCCGACACAGGCAGTGTAGTTGTATGAACTCAAGATTCAGTACTTCACTCCCATTTGTTAATTCTTTCCTTTGATTGTTTAGAAGATACGATGAAAAAAATAAGAGTTTCAAATAACGTGCTGAATCGATAGCACTATCGGCAATTCTAGACCGGCTGTTACCCATATTGCATTAGATTGTTGCATTGGCAATTTACAGCATTTTCATATTGCTGAATATCTATATATACATCATTTTAAGCACATATTGTTCCACCTGCTAACCAGCACTACACTGCACTACACTGCACTGCAATAGGAGGGTGATGCTCATGGTGACAGATGTGGTGCATGGCACCTGAATCATATTCTATCTACCCTGGAATCGTCCGAAAGCTAAGGTCTGCTAAGATACCTGTGATATCCCATGTGACTAAGTTGATGAGACAAATAGAAAAGCTAAAAGCCAGGAGGGATCGTCAAGCCCATAGGTCGGCAACCCTAAGATTCGGTATCCAGGTAATCTTAAGATAGGGAAGCAATGGCCTCTACTGATTCCTCCTCTATTCCCTATCTCTGCACAGCCCCTCATATCATGGGAAATATCTCATGGATAGGACATTAGTCATCTAGACACACCCAAAGATGTTATAATCGATGCAAACATCACAAGGACAAAACACCTTTTATTGGAAGGCCAATTTCTGGGAAGAAGTATTCAACACAGGGATAGCCCAGAATAACTCACACCATCCAAAGTGTTAGGTCAGCGACAAGATGAAATGGTTTCCACTTGCAAGCCCGATCTATTTATCATGGTATTAAGTCACCGACTGTTTACTTTAGAGACGATTTGTTGATCAAGGCATCAGTTTCTGCTATGGTCCAGAGCAATTTCATAGTGCAACAGTAGGCCAATTTGGCTGGGTACTGATGCGGGACAACCCTAAAGAAGAGAAAAAAAATCAATCATAATGATCAAGCTCTCTTCTGTTCATCAACAATAAATCACGTCCAGCCAGGGACTCATTATTCCCAAGACAGATAGTATAGTTGCTTATACTCTGTTCAGTAGGTGTAATTGATTGATACGAGACTAAAGTGAGATCAATCTAAATGATACAGACGAATGCCATTCGAGAGATCAGTAAACAACTAGCAATAGAGAATTTCATAAACAGATAGCAGAAATTAAACATGCTCATGAGTAAATGCAAAAAGAAATATGAATGGAACGAGAGAAAATAAAACATTAAACTCATGAGAAAAATCCAAGAAGATGATAAGAATTCAGATCGTGGTAGTTAAGAAACTACTCTGATTATGGCTCTTAATCTTTTAACCAAACAGATCCATCAATAAAGAACTAGGTCTTTACCAACATCAGATTTAAAAAAAAAAAATCAAAGATCAACTGATAAGGAACGAAGATCCTTGATAGTATATCATCTGTAGAATAAGAAATCTGTGATAATCTGGCCCAAAACCAGCTCACAAAGCCCACCAGAAAAAAAAAAAAAAAAAAAAACAGAGCAGGAAGACTCCCGATCAGAGTCTTCCTCTTCCCCGATCAAGAATCGGAGTCCTAGGGCCATTGAAAGACCCTAGGACAAGCTCTATAAGAATCTCCCTCCTCTCCTCTAAGTGTAGATCCATCAGCCACCGACGATCGTCGGAGTTTTTCTCCGATTTTTTCGATTGAAGCCGCGGCCTCCTATTCTTGTGCTCGCCGGAAAACTGAGGCCGAAGACGCCGCCGGAGCTCAGGTAAGGCTCCAACCTTTCTTCCTCTCCTTCTTCCGTTTCCCCTCTGGCCCCAAACATCATTGTCGGTCGCCGACTTTGACGGAAATCGAGAAGAAAATGATGCCCTGTTTTTCCCCTGTTCGGCCGAGTCATCTTTCACCCTTTTCCGACCATCGACGCCGTCGTTTGCGGCATCTCACCCTTAGGTTTGGACCCCCACCCCTCTATCTGTCTTTTCCGAAAGTCATGGCCGCCGGTGATAGGCCAATGACTGGAGAAATCCGTGGAAAGGAGGCGGTCCCCTGTTTTTCATTTTTTTCTAAATCTCTCGCCGGCCGAGCCTCACCGCCGGCGTTCTGTTGCTCCCTGCTGTCGGCCGCCACTGCCGGACCATCGACCGTGCCGCTGCAGCCCGCCGGACCACGGGCGACGCCCCTCTGATCCCCTCCCGTTCGGCCAAAGAAGAGGAAAGAAGGAAGAAAAGAAGAAGAGAAGAAAAAAAAAAGAAAAAGGAAAAAGAAAAAGAAAAGAAAAAGGAAAAAAAAAAAGAAAAAAAAATGCAAAATAGAAAAATAATAAAATAGAAAAAAAAATAATAATAAGAAAAGAGAAAATTTTTCTCTCTCCCCTCTTTTTCCCTCTTTCTCTCTCTTTCTCTCTCTCTATTGTCTCTCTCTAAAAAGAAAAAGAAAAAGAAAAAGAATATATATATAATAAAAATATATATATATGTGAGAGAAAGTTTCTCTCATTTCTCTCTTAAGTCTTTCTCTCTCTAGAATTGAACTTTCTCTCTCTACCTTCTCTCTCCATTTTCTCTCTCTAGATTTTCTTCCTATTTTCTCTCTCTAGACCTTTTATCTCTTTTTATGGATTTCGTCTCTCTAGAGTCATTCTCTCTCTGATTGCATCACAGACCCTAGGATAAACTTAAGATGAAAATATGATGATCTGAGACTGCTCCGAACTTCGTGCAGTAGATTAGATCCTGATCCGATCCTTCTTCGAAATTGATAACATCGATCATGATTAATCCATATTAAGTCACCCTGATATGATCTCTGATGATCTCAACCATGATTGCCACTTTTGAAGGATACGAAGATTCTCTCTCTACTTTCTCTCTCATGACCGACTTTCTTTCTCTAAGAAGGTCTATGAATCCTGTATCGAGTCATGCCTTCATCTTTTAGAGGCTCATATCGACTCTAATAAAATGATCTGAAATTGCTTTGATATCCGTGCTGAATGTCAACCTCATTTGGCCATATCAAGTATTTTTCAAAATCATTATTAAAGAATCCTGTTGATTGAACTTGATCTTAATTCGATCTGTGTTTCACGATTTCTTGATCAAGTCACTTGAATCTGACCCTCAGATCAAAGATCCTAAATTGCCCTGGTATCTGGATGGTCCGACACATTCGGTCAACGGTCCTCTTTACTTATGATTTAATCTTATTATATTTATGGAATAGAATTTGATAATGATTTGATATTTTAAATAGGATTAGCTGATTCTTCTAACGAAGTCCGAAGATCTAAGATGAACGAGGTAAGTAGATCTTATGCTCCTTATTTATTTATAAATGAACATGTTTTTATGCAAAGAATTGCTATTGATGAAATCATAATTTTTTATAAACTAAGGATCGGCATATGTGATATGAAAAAGCATGTTTTATTGTAAGCATTGATTTCATGAATATGTCTTATGAAAATAGCATGATTATGAAGCATGAATTTCATTGTTTTCCCATCTATGTATATGTATGCTTTAAGAAAAAGATATAAAGATTTCAAAGGCTCTCAGATGGCTATGAATGAATCCCTTCGGGAAGGTCGACATCCGGAGCTCGCATCCACACGAAACATGGCCCTGCCAGCGGGTATAAAGTTGGCACATGAATTAAGAACTTTGTCGATTAAGAAACATGGCCCTGTCACGGGTATAATAGTGACCTTAGCACGAATATCTGTGAGCAATGTTTTGAAACATGACATGAATACATGATGAAAATGATTTACGATTCATGATTGTGAAATATACATGATTTATGCATGCATGATGAGTTTATAACTTGTTTTGTTATATGCTCTATGAAATGCTTTATTTTGTATTATATGTTATTTTCTAAATATTGCATTATCATGAAAAACTTATGCTTGATCCGATAAGAAAGTGCAAGTTCTACTTACTGGGCTAGTGTAGCTCATATTCTTTTTGTTTTCTTTTTGTTTGAACAGAGAAATAAGGTTAGGATCGGCAAAAGGAATCCAAGCTTGAAGATCGGCATAGCAAGCTGAAAAATTTGACAACAGAAGTTTAATTTATTTTATAATCATGAATTTGTAGTTATTTATGAATGTTGAGATTCGGGTTAGTACTTGCTTTTGGATTTAAATGCTCTGAATCCATATTGATTCGATTATTTGATGAATAATAGAATTGAATCTTTTTATTTGACGGATTTTAGATGATTATGATGAATTGGCTTCGTGTTATCGTGGGCTCCATCCCTCGGTAGCATGGCCGTGTTATGTCCCGGATTTGGGGCGTGACAAAATCACTCATTCTCTCAGCACCATAGATGAAAATTCTGGAGGAGACAGATCTTTTCTTGACGGAATGGGCTTGCGTGGATAGATGGTGGAGTCGAATCAGAGTCACAGGAATACTGGATCTTAAGTAGAAAGAATAGGATAGAAAGTGGGCCTCACACCCTCCCTTTGTGGGGTGATTTTGGATCTCACACCCTCTCCCTCTCGGAGCAATTGACACAAGTATTTGTGGAGTTTGTAAAATCATTCATTGTTCTCGTCATGAAAAATACAAGGATTTATATATGACTCTAAGGATCTTATTTTTTTAGGAATCTCTTATCTTTTACAAGGAAAAATCAGCCCTCCATAAAAAAGTAAAGCATTATATGTGATAAAATAATCTACCATAGAAAAGAAATCAGCCTTCAACAAAATAAGTAAGTAGCCAAAAACTCTTAAAAAATTCTAGAGAAGAAATGAAACTCCATGTGGGTGCTTGATGCTTGACATAACTTGGCATGAGCACAGCACACACTAGCATGCATATTTCTTCTCTTGGTATGTGGAGATTGGTGGCTCCAAAGATGACGTGGATAAATCCAAATATGGTCCTATGGACCCAAAACTAAATGCATTAAAAATTTATTGACTGAAAATAAATAACTGAAGTAGAATCAATCTAATGAAGCTTCTTCGATCCAAATCGAATTTAAATCATATTGCCGATTTTTTATGGCTCTGATGTCCGTACCAGGTACTGATGGTCCTGATCAAAAAATTTTCGTCAACCGCCATGTAACAAACCAATCATAGATAACCTTTCCCTGATCTGCATCTTGGTTGAAGGGATCAATCTAGATTTGGAAATGAGCTGCCCCTCAAACCTGTAACCAACTGTAACGGGAAGCGATTGGCACCTGATGGAATTACATACCAGATTAATGCTAATATAATAAATCTATGGGGGAGAGGGAATAGTAACTTAATCAGCACATGACATCATCAGGGAGTGGAGCAAACAAAGAGATAAATATTGATATGTGTAAACCCATATGAAGATCATATCTATTGGCAATTGAAAGGTATGGACAAATTAGAAGGGCTTAACAAAAGCTCCATGCATTTCATTGTAGGACGAAAGTGAGGATGTGATTATCTCATCTTTCTTTTTCCTTGGTAACATCTTGCTTTTTAACTGTACTGTTAATAAGGTCAACCTAGCACGATCCAGAAAAAAGGCGATGCCTGCAGATGATAGAATGGAAAAGGTCACAAACATAGTCAAATTGATCGGACATATCTAAAAGAGAACTCTTGGAATACCGCCATACCTTTCAAACTCCAATTTCTGAATAACAATACCATTCAGTAAAAGTTCTGAACTGAAAACATCCCCTCCTGCACGTCAAATTTGTATACACATTAACCTGCTGCTTTTCTGGTGCTCAAATTTTCCCATTGCAATATGAATGCTAGTTGCAGAACCAAGAGATTTACCTTGTTTAAGGAAGGGGATGCAAATTTCATAATCTTCTTCGCATGAAATAACAATAAGGTCATCTTGTACTTTGTTCTCCTTCATTTCATGACTTTCAATTTGTTCCAATGGCTGAACAAATTTTAGAAAGGTCAATATGATATTGATGCATTTGATATTCAAAATCATGAACATAATTGACAAGTAAAATCTATCAATGAACTCAATCAAAGAACATAACTTGGTTTCTTCTCTACCTTCTTTGTGATTGTTGACTGTGTCTTACTTAACTTCACATGAGAGCTTATGCAAATTACCAATATGAACCATGAAGATAACAGATTCGTGCTATCCGCTGTGGGTCCAGCACAAAGGAAAACACAAAAAGGGAAAGAAAAAGAAATATCATTCATGTAATTCCTGTAAAATGATATTTCTTTAACTTAAGAAGGCAAGAAAATTCATATGTAAGTCTGGACATGTGAAGAAAGATTTCCATTCATAAAAGGTGTAAAGATGCAAATAGGGGCTGCATTTTAGTTTCATTGATGTGTAAATCTTGACATACAATGAAAATATCCCATATAAAGTTGGTGATAGAAGTCTAGAGAGCAGAAATCAGTGAAGCGATATGGGCGCTGAAAAATTCCATGTAGACTGAGGTATACTTGAATATATGCAAATAAGTGCAGATAAAAGGTGTAGTAATACAAACCAACCAGAGTAAAGATAAGAAGATGAGCAGTACAAATTGTGGTTTGCATACAAATCATACCAACAATGTATCTTACCTGACCATGTGCTGCCTTGACCAAACTAGCTACTAGCGCTTGATCAGGTTTTACTTTTGGAGTGATTAACACGCTCATACCCTACAAATAGTTCATGAAGAATAATAACTACTGGTGACATATGTCAGTCATAGCTAAGTGATCAATTAACAAAGGATAAACATATACCTGCAAGAGTGGACAGTGGCGTGCACGATTCAATGAAAGAGGCATGCTGAAGCCAATCTCCCTTTCCTTCTTTAGATCCCTCAGTATGTAATTTTTTTCATCAATATAGCAGCTAGCCTGTCCACAGCTTTCAAGCCATGTATTTGTCACTACCGGTTTACCCATAGCCATTGCTTCTAACATATTCCTTGTTCGTGCAAACTTATCTGTGATGAAGTGTGTTGCATCTGAAATTGATAGGGCAACTGGAATTCTAAAGCGCATCAAGATCTATAACCAAAACAAAGGAAAAGAAAGAAACAGTTAACACCTATCATGTAACAGCTAGTATGATCGTTATTGCACAATGTTCAAATGTAAAGAAATGGGGCATATGTGTTACTTTTTTCTGCTGCTTGATTATGTCTTGATCCAAATTTTGGCTGAACAGAACACGAACACTGGCCATATCCTTTCTTTTTCGTGAATCTTTCAATAAACAGGTGGATGCTGGTTCAGTAGCTTCTAGTCTGATAAGCTCTCTAGCACTCGATTTTGAAAGACCTTTATTGCATGGTCTTCTCATAGCGTCATAAGCCATGCAGAAAGGCACGCCTGTGTTTGTTTCGTTTAATGGTGTTCTGCATGCTACATCAGATTGTTGAATGTTAAGAGATTTCCCTTCAATATGCTTGAAATTAGATACAGATTTTGTGCTCAACTTGGGTACTGCCACTTCTTTAAAAGGAACCCTGTGCTTCATCACAGCAGTGGAATCATTGCTGGTCAAACATTTCTTGGAATCCTTTCCTAAAAGAGGTTTACTTGCAGCAAAAGTTACTGATGCCCTTTTTTGCAGACAAGACATTGGTGACAACTTTGTAGCATTGGATGGGATTTGACCACTTGGAGAAGGTAACCGTGTAACGGCTGTTCTTTTCCTCCTCTTTGCTGTGTCTAGGATTTTGGGAAGACTTCTTACGACATCTTTGATCCTTCCTCGCTTTGTTGGTAGCACATTAGCTGTTCTCTTAACATCAATTGTGAGCAATCGGTTGTTCAAGGTGCCATTATCATCTGAAATGCCTGAAGTAATCGGATGAGTTGTCCTCCTTCTTTGGCAGCTCAAAGCATCTATTTTAGGTGCAATGATTATAAGCTCTTCCTTGCATTTCCCTTTTTTATCCAGCACATCAGGATGACTTCCAAATTTCCTTACAAATGTAGTACTTCTGCCTGAAACTTTAGTACGATTTTTCTGGGTGGGCCTCAGCAGACCAGATGCATCTACAAAATGCATATTTTCTTTCATTTGGGCCTCAGGAAAGCTTGCTTCATTGGTAGCCTCAGTTTCACTCTGCTTAGTTTGATGCAAAACAGACTTATCACTTGAGGAGTGCTCTCGTATAATGAGTCCCTTGCTGTCTGAAAGCTTTCCTTTAGATGTCCATGAACTGCAGTGTTTGTCAACCTCTTTGATGAAGGTTCCATTCACTCTTTCTGATGCTTTCTGTTGCTTGCATGATTCAGAATATTCATTCAGATTGGCAGAGGCTATAGCATATGATTGTTCTTTCAGATCCCGATTTTGGTTAACCACTTCTGTTTTTTCTATTGTGTCCTCTAATTTCCTATTCATTCCTGATTTTCTGGAGCATTTTCTAGAACTTAAATTTCCCCTGTTAGATATAGTCCCGCGTGCCTTCGTTCCTTTGTATTGCATTTGAATACTTTCTGAATTAAGACTAGAGGAAACAATCTTTTGGAGTGAAATATTCATTGCTGAAGCCTTCTCCACTATCACACCTCTGCTGCAATCTGTGGTCAACATTCCACCTCCAGGACTTGCGTCCTCCAACTCATGGTTAAGAGGAGAACCACAAAATAAGGCCTCCATAGCTTCAGCAGCCATTTGAGTATTAGGGCCCACATCATACACATCTTCTATGCATTCAACTACATCAACTGCCTCCAATTGCTGCTCTAGAGATTTTGACTTGGACCATTCATCCACATCCTTGAAAAGGTTATTTATTTTTATCTCAGATACATGTAATTTTTTGCTTCTTACTGGATTTTCTGGCACCACACATAGATCTGGACACATTAAGCTGGTTCTGTTTGAATGAATTTTGCAATTTCCACATTCTTTCTGCCCACTCGTATCATGCGCACCACCAATAATTTTGGAGTTATGATGCATAGGCTTTAAGGATGCACTAGGTGATTCGCACACTCTGGCTTGTTTTTTGCAGAAGTAATCATTTCTATTACTGAGGAAACCATCTTGTCTTTCATCTTCAAGACTGTCATCCCAGTCAAAAATTCCTGCCCTTCTAACTGACCAAATACGATCAGCCCTTTTAGCCAAGCAGTGGGCTCCCGTTGCAGCCAAGACGTGAAATGAGCTTGTCCCTTGGGTTCTCTCAGCATCAATATCTAGAGATAGTCCTACATTATAATCTGAAAGTAACTTATCCACAACATCCATAGCATTGGCTTGGGACAGCTCGCCTGGTTCTTGAGACCCAATATAGGCAAACCCTGCAGCAGCATGCTTGTTGATGAGTGAATGAGAAAGGTTCTTTTCTCCAGAAATGCTTTGGGTCATATTCATGCTTGGTTCCTTTCCAGCAGGTGCCCATGCATTCATTTCTTCAATCACTCTTGGATGGTTTAGTCTGTCAATGGATTCAGAACTACAGCAATCCTGTAAATGATTATGCATGTCGGTCTAGTGATCCAGGACAAATTGACCTACTTTAGTGGCAGTTGGAAATGGATCTCTTAGAGTATTTGGCTTCATATCCATCCTGATCACCTCAACAACGGGCTTTGCAACTACAACATCTTTTTGATGCTTGTCAGAATCATCATCACACATAGAGAATTTTGGATTATTGTCACATTCCTCTGGCATCATACTGTGATCAGGAGGAAGAACAGTAGACTGTATTGATTCTGCATGAATATAAGTAAGGCCCTTCCTTCTTATAGATCCTAAAAAGATGGAAAAGCTGCTTATTAGCGCAAAAGATATATTTCCTACAAGTAGCAAATCTGCAGATGATTCAGGAAAGGATTTGTTTTCTGTGTGGAACAAATTAAATTAACCATCCATATCAGGGTTTTTGCAAGAATCACAACTCGGCAGTGATACAGGAGGAACTTGGTCCCCTATCAAAGAGCTGAATACTGTATGAGAATAATGGACAACAAAATGAGAAGAATAATATGACTTTAGGGGTTCTATGAGTTGGAACAATAAGCATGTTATGCTCAGTGGAAACGAAGAGAATGATTTGGATGTGGAACAATTCTGGTGTTTTCAGTTTAAGGGAGTTCTTTAACTCTGGTGGAATCTTTTTTCCCCTTCTTTTGTCTAATCTGGAATTCTGTTGTATCTAAGAAAGTGAGCATTTTTTGGTTGGTTTCTTGTTAATAATAGACTGTTAACGATGGAAAATTAAGGAACTGGAGATTCCTTTCAGTGTGTGCACTCTGTGGGCAACAGGAGGAAACTGTTAACCATCTGTTCCTTCTTTGAAGAATGGTGAAGAGTATTTGGGATAATTTTTGGTTTCAGCTGAGGTTGCACAGTAGAACTTCTGAAGCTATCTGACTTGTGGTGCTATCAGAGATTGAAAGTAATCAAGAAATGCTAGAGAAAAGGATGGACATGTTGATAGCTGCTGGACACTAGCTCGTATGGTCAGAAATGAATAGGAGAATCTTTAGAAACTTCTATGTTGGGGCTATTCAGCTGATTGGATCTAATAAAGAAGACCTTGACTCTGTGGAAGAAGATGGTCCCAGAGAAGAGCTTGGATGCTCTCACTTGTTTTTTCAGATCAGTAATGTGAAGGATTGGTAGCAAAACTTTTGCTGCTTTCCTTTGTTCCTTTTTTGTGGTTATTTTGTTTTGCCTTTTTCCTTTGTTTTTCTTTGTTATCCTATGTTTCAATGGAGTTCCTTAGGCATTATGTGCCTATTGATTCCTGAAAAAAGATGAATTTAGGCCATAAAACCAGGAAAACTTCAGCTTTAGAAGTTGCACATGCATGTACCGAATCATTTAAACTTCTAAAATATAGATTCATAAGCTTTTACTCGATGTAACACTAAGACAAGTAGGTTTAGCATCACAGGAAACAAGATGCCTTTACATTCTCATACGAATGACGTTACAGACATCCAGTTAACACATAAAGATATTGCGAATTTTCATGAATTGGAGGAATGCAGTTGATTTAACTAGTTTCAATATAAGACATGTGAAAGAACTGAGCTACATTAAGCCAATTTCATCTCAGTATCCTAAAGGTCTAGAAACCAAACAAAAGGAGATTGAAACAAAGATTCATACAGCTTGCTCTGAAAGTTGTGATCAAAGGTCAAATCTTTATCTAACAAACTGAATTACTTGTTACGTGCTCGACATTCATACAAGCTGCTGATCATCATATTGCAAAAGTCTACGAAGCAATCATAAATCATTTAATTGCGAATAAGCAGATATCCACTTCACTAAAGCAGCAGCAAGTGGATTTCGAAAAGAAATGAATGAACAAATTTGCATTCTCTCATCTATACGGACACTAACCTGTGCCATCGTCTTCATCAGATGAGGCTTCCGAGTCCGAGACGTAACCCATGTTCCCCTGATCACTCAAGCACCAAACAGAGCAACTCCTTCTCTCCTTTCTTTCCCCTCGACGAGCATCGACAACACTCAGTTCTTCCACCTCAGTTCTCTGTATTCCCTCATCTCGATCACCGCCGTCAGAACCCAAGGCTTGGTTCTTGGACCGGGTATCGATCACCCGATGAACATTTTCAAGGACGCAACCTGGAGCTTCCGACACTCTTATGTCGTCTGAAATCATTGTCAAACACATCAAAATCGAATGAGATTAGATGAGGATATACTCGTCGGTTAGGTATGAATTTGATCGAGATAGACTTGGGTTTCTTGTTCTACTTCTTTATTAGTAATGAAAGCCATGTGGATGGGGTTATGGATGAGATTGGGAACCCAAGAGAACGGAGGCGGTGATCGATTCTTTGCAAGAGAGAGATGGGTGTTAAGGGAAAGAAGGAGAGAGATTGAGTCGGGAGTTTTGGAGGGAAGTATTGGAGCTTTTTTTTTTTTTTTTTTTTTTTTTAAGATGTACTGGAAATAAAAACATCAAGCCATCTGACGTCGCATTCCAAAAGACATCTGGCTTGTGGTATACGATCGGTGCTTCGGAGAAATTAGTGCCCAACTACGGTGCTTTGGGTGCAAAAATTCTTCGCATGGCCAACTACGTTGCCTTCACCTATTACGCGCGTCAACATGCATGCTGCCACAAAACTCCGAAGAGATGCCAATGTAGTTGAAACTGAATATCGGCTGAGATCTACGTTGTCGAAGGGTATTTGTAAAGAAATTTCACACTCGTCCGGCATATTCTAATGAAGAACTCCGATTTTAAATTAGTTGGAGCTTTAGAAATAATAAAAAAAAATTGTAAGAGTTGGAAGAGCGGATGGAGAGCTCTTGAATGTTTAAGTATCTTTATTTGCTTATCTTAGGAATTTTCTTTATATCTCTTTTATTTAAAGGTTGAGCTCATAAACTGCGAGTCAAAATCTGTGAGTTTGTTAGGCCCAACTTTGCAGATCGTTAGGCCACGCTCTGACTTTTTATCATGGAAGGAATATTCTTCACATTCTCTAAATCGAGATTTGTTAGTCATGGATGTTAGTGTTAGAAAATGTGCCCTAAAGCCAATCATTGGACGATTATATTTTTTGTAACTTATATATGAATTATAAAATAATAAAATTTTTTTGACATAATTCATCACAAGGTGTACAACTTTTTTTTTAGAACTCTTGTATTATGATGAAGTTCCTGGAACTATAAGATAATCGATAAAAGAGGATTTATCGAATAGTTTTGAAATATGTTCATGACCAAATGATACGTTATTAAGGGACAATGATGTTTATCAAGTATAGATCATTATATGCCATATAAATTGGTTGTCCTCATAACCAAAGAGTGTAGAGATACTGGTATAATATACAGGTAAGATGTAGGAGTACATCGTCACTGAACAAGTGACTCACTTGCGGAGCACTCTATTGTCAAGAGCTACTCATGAAGAATATGGATATAAGTATCTCTTAGACTTGAGATCACCATGGTGACTTGCAAGCAACTCATTGTACTTTGGTGTCAGACTATCTGAATTTTTAATTTAGCGACGGAAGATTTTTGGACACAGTCAAGTATTTATGATAGTTGGTGTGTGGATCAAGATTGAATTGACCCCTCCAGATTTTAGGAGTTGATGCATCACTGTATTTCAATTGAGTAAGACCTCGACTGGGGCAATCCATGTGATAGGTTGCAGGATTTGAAAAAGATTGAAATACAATATGGATGACTAATCTAGGGTTGAGAGTTAAACCCTAGGTCGTCTTGAGCATTCAGGGTCAAAAGAATGAATTATACGGTAATTATATTCTATGGTTCTTAAATATTGTCTTGCATACATTTGACCTATTCGAACGTCGGAAACCATTGCTAGATGGTAACTTCGATTAGTATAGAAAATAGTTTTCTATGCTACCGGCTTAGTGTTCGAACTTATGGAGTCACGCATAAAATTAGGTAAAGCAGGAAAGAATTGACCTAAGTCTATATGTTTAATTTGAAAGTATGAGATTTGATTGAATAAATAAATTAATTTAATTAAGAATTAAGTTAGAGGTCATACGGGATTAAACAAGTTGACTATGTCTAGCTAGCATTGGACATGAGGTTTAGGTTTAATTCCGAAGATGATACTGATCTGATCAAAAGTATCTTGGAAGATTGCTTTCACATAGCATGGTACGGACCATTTCTTCTAGGGTTCTATTTTTCCTTTCTACTACATTATTTTGTTGGGGTGTCCTAGGTGCAGAAAAATTATGGCCTATTCCTTTTTCATCACAAAATTTTTCAAAGTCTTGATTTTCAAATTCGATTCCATGATCACTTCGAATATTTTGAATTGAAAATCCTTTCTCATTTGTGACTTTTCGGTAAAATTTAGAAAAAACTTCAAAAGTTTCATCCTTGTGTGCCAAAAAGAAAACCCATGTAAAACGAGAGAAATCATCAATAATTACAAAACCATATCATTTTCCTCCAAGACTAGTAGTTCTAGTAGGTCCAAATAAATCCATGTGCAATAGCTCTAAAGGTCTAGAGGTTGAAATAATATTTTTAGATTTAAATGAAACTCTTGTTTGTTTACCTAGTTGGCATGCATCACAGATTCTATCCTTTTCAAAGTTCAATTTTGGCAAACCAAGAACCAAATCCTTCTTAATGAGTTTTGAAAGTGAATGCATGCTAATATGTGCAAGCCTACGATGCCAAAGCCAACTAGTCTCATTAATCTTGGCATTCAAGGATACTAGGCATTGCATGTTTATCTTGGATAGATCATTCAAATCTACCATATAAATATTACCATGTCTATGTCCAACAAATTTAATGCCTTCATTAATAGGGCTAGTTATAATGCAAACAGAAGATTCAAAAATAACTTTATATCCTTTATCACAAAATTGACTAATGCTTAGTAAATTATGCTTTAAACCATCTACTAACAAAACATTTTCAATGTACTTGGAGGGAGTGATACCAATGTTACCTATACCGATGATTTTTCCTTTACCATTGTCTCCAAAGGTGACCATCCCTCCATTCTTAGCATCAAGTGTGATGAATTGAGATTCATCACCAGTCATGTGTCTCGAGCATCCGCTATCAAGATACTATTTTCTGTTTTCTCCTTGGGATGCTAGACACACCTGCAGGCAAAAGTCAAGTTTTTATTTTAGGTACCCAAGCTTTCTTGGGTCCTTTTTGGTTAGTCATAATGGTTCCTTTTGGAACCCATATTTTCTTTACATTTGAGTTTACAGATTTGTTAGAGAAGCAAGTGTATGACTTGTGTCCTACTCTACCACATTTGAAGCAAGTAATATTAGAAAACTTGTTACTTGAAGAGTTTACATAGATATTTTTTAGATACTTTTGTTTCTTCAAGGGGTTATAGCCAAGTCCAGCCTTATCATACATGGCCTTTTGATTTTCAAGAATCATATTAAGTTTATTAGAACTCAAGGTGAATTTTTCAACTATTAGTTTTAGCTTGGCAATTTCATTCTTTAAATTTTGATTTTCTTAAAACAGGATAGATTTTTCAATTGAAATGCTTTCATTTTATTTCAGTAAAGATTGATTTTTTGATTTTAGATCTTTGTTCTTTATCCCTAGTTTCTTTAGTTCATCAATTAAATCATAAAAAGCTTCATGAAGTTCTTCAAATGTAAAGTCACTAGGAGTTTCGGAATTTACCTCATTTTCATGTGCCATAAGACACAAGTTGGCTTGTTCAATTGAGTCTTCCTCTTCGGAGCTTGAGTCATCACTCCCACTCCAAGTGGCCATCATGGCCTTCTTCTTGTACTTCTTGGGACCCTTCTTCAGTTGTGGGCATTCGGACTTGAAGTGTCCCGGTTTCTTGCAATCATAGCAGATAAGGGGTTGGTCTTTATCCTTTTCTTTGCTCTGTTCCCCTTTTATGAGTGGCCTCTTCCTCATTCCTTGTTTTCTTTTCCTCAAAAACTTCTTGAACCTTCTGGTAATGAGTGCCATCTCTTCATCCTGCTCTTCATTTTTGGGGTCATCAGTTTCTTCATCTGGTTGAGCTGTGGATTTGAGGGCGATTGTTCTCTTCTTTTTGACTTCTTCCTCTTGATGTTGTTTCATGCTCAGCTCATGTGTCATCAATGATCCAAGAAGCTCTTCCAAAGGTAGGATGTTCAGATCTTTAGCTTCTTGGATAGCGGTCACTTTGGCTTCCCAAGTTCTTGGTAAGGACCTGAGAATCTTTCTCACAAGCTCACTGTTAGAATAGGACTTACCAAGACTCTTTAAACCATTTATAATATCAGTAAAACGTGTAAATATTTCAGTTATAGACTCATCATGCTTCATTTTAAACAGTTCATATCTATGCACGAGCATGTTAATTTTGGACTTCTTTACTTGATTGGTTCCTTCATGGGTCACTTCTAATCTATCCCATATTTTTTTAGCAGACAAGCAAGTTGAAATGCGATTAAATTCATTAGCATCAAGAGCACAATATAGAACATTCATAGCTTTAGCATTTAGTTGGATCATTTTCTTATCAACCTCATCCCAATCTTTTTTGGGTTTGGCTGATTCCACACCATCAATAATTTTAGTGGGTGTGTGAGGGCCGTTTACTATGATACTCCACATATCATAGTCGAGTGCTTGTATGAAAATTTTCATCCGAGCTTTCCAATAGGTATAGTTGGACTCATTGAAAAGTGGAGGTCGGTTAGTAGACTGTCCCTCGGCTAGAGAAGTGCCAACTTGAGTTGCCATAGATCTTTAGCTCTTTGATTGGTTAGATCAAAGTAGGGCTAGAGCACCGGGCTCTGATACCACTTGTTGCCCAGCTATGCAACCCAAGAGGGGAGGTGAATTGGGTTTCTAAAAATTTTAAACTTAACTTATACCTTATGAAAATTGTTTAACAATAGCCAGATAAATAAGGAGAGTATAGTTGATTCAAAGCTAATGGTTAAATGCAAGAATGCAAGAGAATAAAGAAGTTCTAAAGAGGAGCAATTAGGCACAACACAAACAAGAAGATTTATAGTGGTTCGGTGCCAACCTTGCACCTACATCCACTCCCCAAGCTCCTACTTGGAAATTTTAATCCACTAATTTGTATTCAACCTGAATACACTCATCGAAAACTCTGACTCTAGCTATCCCAAGCTAGTCCACTTATTTTTCGGGTACAAGCCAACCCAATACACTCCGATTCAAGGTTCGGATCAACCTTCCCACGTTTTGGAACCCTTCCAAAACAAAAACAATAACTCAAAAAGAGTATAACAATTAATAGCACAAAAAATGTATAAGAAGCTCCTTAAATGAGTGAATGAGACTTTAAATACACTTTACTCAAAGAGAAGAAGGCTCTTTTCGATTTTCTCAAGGTGGTTGGAGACTTGAATGAGCACTTGAGGAGTTGGTGAGCTTGAATTAAAAGCTTCTTGAATGCTTTGAGTGAGCTCTTGCTTAGGGCTGAAAAGTATGCTTGAAATCCTCTTTTCAAAAATCTCTCTTTTTGATGATTCCCACCTTTTTGTCCCTTTTATAGCTTTAAGAAATGGTGGAGAGCAATCTAGACTGAAATAGAGCCGTTAGACCACATTAAATGAGCATTAAATACACTTAAAATGGGTTAAAAACTAGCCGTTGTGGAACTTTTTCGTCACAGGGGTCGACTCATGGGTCGACTCATGCTCTTGGGTCGACTCATGGGAGTCGATCTTTGTGGAAAACAGCAGAGAACAATGATTCTGTAATTTTGTCCTAAAAACAGCAGAGGTCGACTCATGGGTCGACTCATGCCTGGGGGTCGACCCCTAGGGTCGACTCACAGACTGTGCCAGCTAAAAAATTCTGCGTGCCAATCAGCCTTTTGTGCCATGAGTCGACTCATGGGGTCGACTCAAATTTTCAAACATGGATATCTTTCAAAATACATGTCCAAAAATTATAAAATTTTCATCAATAGATCACAAATCTTTTGTTCTAGCACTTGATGCTTTCAAATCAAGATTTGATAAAATTATGATTTTACCCCTGAAATGCAATAAGTCTTTTTCAAGCAAAAATTATTAGTAACCCCTTCAAATGCTTTGTAATCATCAAAATCAATCCAAGGAGCAACAATAATTTTTAGTCAAGATATCATAAAATTATCAAAAAATATACTTAAGAGGTATCTTATCTATAAGATATCGTAATATTAATATAAAATATTACAATTTTAATTTAAGATATCACAATATTATTAAAATTATTTTTAGAAGATATTTTATCTATAAAATATCATAATTTTAATATAAAATATCAAAATTTTGATCTAAGATGTCACAAAAATATCAAAAAAATATACTTGATAGGTATTTTATCTATAGGTTGGTATAATATTAACTTATAATGTCATAATTATAATCTAGAATAAAATAATATTATCAAAATTATCTTTAAAAGATGTTTTATATACAAAACATCATAATTTTAATATAAAATATCATAATTTTGATTCAGAATGTCATAAAAATATAAAAAAATATCAATTTTGAGATACTTTACTTATATGATATCATAATTTTGATCTAGAATATTATAATATTATCAAAACTATCTTTAGAAAATATTTTATTTAAAAAATATCATAATTTTAATATAAAATATTATAATTTTGATCTAAGATATTATAAAATTATCAAAAAATATTAATTTTAAAATATTTTATTTTCTACATATCATAATATTAACTTAAAATATCATAATTTTGAGCTAAGATTTCATAATATTATTAAAACTATCTTTAAAAAATATTTTATTTATAGGATGTCATAATTTTAACATAAAATATCATAACTTTGGTTAGAATATCATAAAATTATCAAAAAAAATTAATTTTGAGGTGTTTTATCTTCTGAATATCATAATATTAATATAAAATATTATAATTTTGATTTATGATATAATAATATTATTAAAACTATTTTTAAGAGATATTTTATTTATAAGATGTTATAATTTTAATATAGAATATCATAATTTTGATATAAGATATCATAAAATTATCAAAAAATATCAACTTTGAGATGTTTTACTTTTTATATGTCATAATATTAATATAAAATATTATGATTTTGATATAAGATGTCATAATATTAATAAAACTATCTTTGAGAGATATTTTATCTATAAGATGATATAATTTTAATATAGAATATCATAATTTTGATCTAAGATGTCATAAAATTATCAAAAAGTATCAATTTTGAGATGCTTTATCTTCTGAATATCGTAATATTAATATAAAATATTATAATTTTAATTTAAAATATTATAATATTATCAAAATTATCTTTGAAAGATATTTTATGTATAGGATGTTATAATTTTAACATAAAATATCATAATTTTGATTTAAGATGTCATAAAATTATAAAAAAATATCAATTTTGAGATATTTTATCTTCTGTATATCATAATATTAACATAAAATATTATAATTTTAATCTAAGATATTACAATATTAGCAAAACTATCTTTAAAAAATATTTTATCTATAGGATGCCATAATTTTAACATAAAATATCATAATTTTGATATAAAATATTATAAAATTATCAAAAGTATCAATTTTGAAATGTTTTACTTTTTGGATATCATAATATTAATATAAAATATTATAATTTTAATTTAAAATATTATAATATTATCAAAGCTATCTTTAAAAAATATTTTTTTATAGAATATCATAATTTTAATATAAAATATTATAATTTTGATCTAAGATATCATAAAATTATCAAAAAGTATCAATTTTGAGATATTTTACCTTTTATATGTCATAATATTAATATAAAATATTATTATTTTGATTTAGGATATCATAATATGATCAAAATTATCTTTGAGAGATATTTTATCTATAGGATATCATAATTTTAACATTGTATGTCATAATTTTGATCTAGGATATCATAAAATTGTTAAAAAATATTAATTTTGAGATATTTTATATTCTGGATGTCATAATATTTACTTAAAATATCATATTTTGATCTAGAATATCATAATATTATCAAAACTATCTTTAAGAGGTATTTTATCTATAAAATGTCATATTGTGTTATCATAGAATGTCATAATTATGACTCAAGATATCATAAAAATATCAAAAAGTATACTTGATAGGTGTTTTACCTATAAGATGTCATAATATTAATCTATAATATCATAATTTTTATCTAGAATATTATACTATTATCAAAACTATTTTAAGAAGGTATTTTATCTATAGGATGTTATAATTTTAATATATAATGTCATAATATGAACCTATAATATCATAATTTGAACTTTGAATGTCATAATATTGTCAAAAACCATCATGAATAAAAATTATGACATTTTGACTTATTATATAACTTTTTGAAAAAAATTATATGATATAATGTATTCAAAAATAAAAAAAAATTCGATTTAAACCAATCCGATGGGTAGGACGTGTTGCTTGAATGAATAATATTATCTAAATGCTGGCCAATAGTCTCAGATGAATAATTCTCATTGTAAAATAAACTTCGGACATCCAAATGCTCAGATAGAATCTCTACAAAATGAAGAAGAAGAGAGAGAGAAGAACACATTCGTAATGTTCAACCAGATTTCAAAATAATAAAAATATTTTATTTGGAAGAGAAAGAGTATTTTCATCATGTCTAATTTGAAAAGCAGCCTGTGACGTGCACTAGATATATTCAGCAATAGAATAAGATGCTACCTTCATTTTCTTCATGCTTTTAGACACTCGATTTAATGCGAAGTGACACACATGACATCATACCACAAAAAAGCTACGTGAACCAATGGGGTGAGACAGTGTGCTCCACATCATATTTTCTACACCGCAGGTGTACAAAAAATTTTGCTTTGATTTTTATAAATATAAGCCTAATTCAACCTAACTTAGCTAGTTAACTTGGCCCAATCCATAAATCCTATGACATTTTAGACCCAGATATACAAACAGGCTCCTAGCTGTTCTCATCCCCTTTGATGTAGTTGAAAATAAAAGCAGTTTTTGCTATCCTGCAAGCATCATTTTCAGGGTTTGGAATTGCAATGGGAACAATTCATGTTGTCTTCCATTTCTTGCCTGCAGAACACGTGCTATGCCAGCAGGGATGAATGCTGACCAATTTAACAAAGAGCGACTTTGAAACATATAAGATTGCTATCGTTGATTATGTATACAGAATGCATCAATAGCGTTTTGTTCTAGACCAGACATGAACTCCAAAATGCATGCCAAATTTTGCTTCTTTAATTAAACATTAATTTAATAGATGCTTGAAGCATAGACTTTGATATCAGTTCACAAAGATTTCCTCTACATTCATAAACCGTTTCACTTGGTCGTTGGTTTGAACTATTAACTGTCTCTTGATCTGTATGTGATCACTATCCGACACAGGCAGTGTACTTGTATGAACTCAAGATTCAGTACTTCACTCCCATTTGTCAATTCTTTCCTTTGATTGTTTAGAAGAAATTATGAAAAAAGAAGAGTTTCAAATAACATGCTGAATCAATAGCAGCTATCAGCAACTCTAGATTGGCTGTTACCTATATTGCATTAGATTGTTGCATTGGCAATTTACAGCATTTTCAGATTGCTGAATATCTATACATACATCATTTTAAGCATATGTTGCTCCACCTGCTAACTAGCACCGCACTGCAATAGGAAGGTAATGCTCATGGTGACAGATTTGGTGCATGGCACCTGAATCATATTCTCTCCCTTGGAATCATCTGAAAGCTAAGGTCTGCTGAGATTCCTGTGATATCCCATGAGACTAAGTTGATGAGACAAATAGAAAAGCTAAAAACCAGGACGCATCATCAAGCCCACAGGTCTGTAACCCTAAGGTTCGGTATCCAGGTAATCTTAAGATGGGGAAGCAATGGCCTCCACTGTTTCCTCCTCTATTCCCCACTTCTGCACAGCCCCTGATATCATGCGGGATATCTCATGGATAGGACATTTAGTCATCCAGACACACCCAAAAATGTTATAACCGATGCAAACATCACAAGGAGAAAAACCTTTTATCCCAATTTATGGGAAGAAGTATTCAAGATAGGGATAGCCCAGAATAATTCACACCATCCAAAGTGTTTGTCAAGGATGGTCAGCTAATGTTTTCCACTTGCAAGCCTGATCTATTTATCATAATATTAAGTCGCTGACTGTTTACTTTGGAGATGATTTGTTGATCAAGGCACCAGTTTCTGCTATGGTCCAGAGCAATTCTACACTGCAACAGCAGGTCAATTTGACAGGGGTATTGATGGTCCTGATCACAAAATTTGCATCAACTGCCATTAACAAACCAATCATAGATAACCTTTCCCTGATCTGCATCTTGGTTGAAGGGATCAATCTAGATTTGGAAATGAGCTGCCCTTCAAACTTCTAACCAAACTGTAATGAGAAGCAATTGGCACCTGATGGAATTACATACCAGATTGATGCTAAAATAAAAAACCTACAGGGGAGAGGGGAGATAGCAACTTAATCAGCACATGACATCATCAGGGAGTAGAGCAAACAAAGAGATAACTACTGATTTGTGTAAACCCATATGAAGATCATATCTTTTGGCAATTGAAAGGTATGGACAAATTAGAAGGGCTTTACAAAAGCTCCATGCATTTCATTGTAGGAAGAAAGTGAGGATGTGATTTTCTCATCTTTCTTTTTCTCGGTAAAATCTTGCTTTTTAACTGTGCTGTTAATAAGGTCTACCTAGCACGATCCAGAAAAAAGACGACGTCTGCAGATGATAGAATGGAAAAGGTCACAAACACAGTCAAATTGATCAGACATATCTAAAAGAGAACTCTTGGAATACCACCATACCTTTCAAACTCCAATTTCTGAATAACAATACCATTCAGTAAAAGTTCTGAACTGAAAACATCCCCTCCTGCATGTCAAATTTTGTATACACATTAACCTGCTGCTTTTCTGGAGCTCAAATGTTCCCATTGCAATATGAATGCTAGTTGCAGAACCAAGAGATTTACCTTGAGGGGATGGAAATTTCATAATCTTCTTCACACAAAATAATAATAAGGTCATCTGGTACTTTGTTCTCCTTCATTTCATGACTTTCAATTTGTTCTAATGGCTGACCAAATTTTAAAAAGGTCAATATGATATTGGTGCATTTGATATTCAAAATCATGAACACAATTGACAAGTAAAATCTATCAATGAACTCAATCAAAGGTTAGTATGTTTAGATTGATGAGCAAGACAAAATATATTTCACTGATCTAACCAAATGGTCGGCATGGACGAACTACAACATTTGCTCCGAAAACACTGAGTTGGTCTGTACATGGCAAAAGAAAGAAATAAACAACAAAAAAAAGTAAGCTTAAACTTCGAGGGCAGAAGGGCCTTCGGCTTGTACATCCTCAACAATCTGAGCCAAGCTGTCTGCCCCGTCCTCACCTTCCCGAGGTATATGAGAGTTGGCTCTGGCCATGGAATGGAACCACTGGACCATGGTTATGCATTGATCAAAGTGTAAGCTGTAAGTGCACAAGCAGACCTCAACGAGCGCAGTTATGGCCTCATCCTTCTCGACGGTAGTGCCTTCCTCATCCAATGCAACTTTCTCCTTCTTGCTTTCCTCTGCCACCAAATTCTCAAGCTCAATCACATGCTCAAGGCAGGTCATTTGTTCTATACAAGCATTAAGCTTGTCCTTGAGCCAATCCGACCCTTCGACCACCTTTTCCATGGTAACCTCCACTTGAACACTGACCGCTTAAGCCTTCTCCTTCAACGGGGCTTGGCTCAAACATAACTAATTAAGCGTTCATAGAATGGACAAAAGGTTGGCTATATGAAATGGAAAGTAAGTGACAAGGAGGACCAAAAGGAAAGAAGATTCTAATCAAGGAAGGCAAATTTTTCATTAGCAAAAGATTTCATTACAAACTTTCTTGTTATCAATCAAAAGAAAAGATATACAAGGACTATGCCTTGATGGAGGCATCAATGGCAACCTCAGGTCGAGGGTCTGTTGGGGGTTTTGTAGCTGCATCGATGATAGATTCAGTAGTTTCCTCGATTGCCACGGCCTCCGACTGAGGCCAGTCTTCGACAGCCTCGTCATCCTCCTCATCCAAAAAGGACAAGTCTAGGTTGGAGAGATAGCTAGCTACTTTCTGGCGGCACACCTGGCCAACAATGAAAGCCTCCGCATAATTGATCTTCTCCTCAGTGAACTCTTTTGAGGATCGAAAAGTCTCCACTGCCTAGCGAGTTGCCTTGACAGCCTGCCCCTCAGCCTTCTTCTCAGCCTTGGTGACCTTCTCCTGGGCCATCCATTGCCTCTTTATCTCTAAGGCAAGCTCTATCTCGGCTTTTTCTACTACCTCTTTTAGGTACTTCAGCTCAGCCTCAATCTTGACCCGAGCTTTCTTCTCAGCCTCAACCTCGAATTGAGCCCTCTGCTCAGCCTCCACCTTGGATCGAGCTTTCTTTTTGGCCTCCTCAGCTTCAGAAGCCCTCTTCTCCACTGCCTCGGCCCTGCGAAGGGCCTCGACGATCTCTGAGCCTGATGACTTAGCCACTTGCATAAAGTTCAAGTAATGGCCAA
Source organism: Elaeis guineensis (assembly GCF_000442705.2). Taxonomy (NCBI): domain Eukaryota; kingdom Viridiplantae; phylum Streptophyta; class Magnoliopsida; order Arecales; family Arecaceae; genus Elaeis; species Elaeis guineensis. Next base: position 33,195,080 of record NC_025997.2, on the reverse strand, counting down.
CAAGCTACAAAAAGGAAAGGTTAGTCAATTCACAAATTTGGCAAAAAAGTAACAAGGAAAGACGAAGTACAACTTGCTCGAATATAGGAATCCAAAGCATCTTATTGCCGAAAGCTAAAGCCCGACTCCTCTAATTTTTTTGCATCGGCTGACAACAAAAACTCATGAACGACATCGCAGGCGACCCTCCAATTTCCTAAGGCAGAGTTAAAGGGATGGACTGAGGGAATGACCAACTCCTCCTTAGCTTAACCAAGGGTTGGTTCTGAGCTTGCGACTCTAGCTCGACGGGCAATTGATGAGGTCCCCCTATCAGTTTGGGGGGGGGGGTAGATGGTGAAGATTAATGAGGCAGTATATTCTCCGATGCACGAACTTGACCTAGGAAGGCAAGGACTACCTCGACTGGAACCGATGAGCTCCTTTTGGCCGGCTATCCTGATGCTCGACCAGGATTAGCCCTACTCCCGGAAGAATCACCCCGTTGCCACTTCTATTGAATCTCGAGAGCACTCGAGGTCTTCTTTTTTGAGATGCCTTCCTCAGCTTTTTGATCTCTTCTGACCTTATATCTGCACCTAATCGAGGTAAGTCAGTTTCAAAAAAAAAAGAACTAGACCAACTAAAAATCGATAGTCACCTTGAGCATCAACTTGATTGAGTCTGATGTTGGCGAGCATCTGCTCTGATAGCAGCTTCTTCAATGACAGGACCTTATTCCTGCTCAAGGTCTTGAAGCGTCGAAATTCCTCATCTCCCAAAGTTGCAGCTCGGAGGACCAATCTTCTAGGTCAGCCCCAAAAGGCCAATCCCTAATCCTCAATTGATGGGCAAGAAATAAAAAGTAACCTCTCCTTTCAACCATGGAGGAAGGGATACCTCGGACTAGAAGAGCAACTCCTCTTCGAGGAGAGATGTACCACTAGTCATCCGCATATGGATGCCTCTTGATGGTGAAAATTGCTCTGAATAGGATGATTGATGGCTGAACTTCGGCTAAGAAGCAAACGGTTATGAAGCTGCAAACAAAGCACCATGAGTTCGATACTACCAAATTCAAGGACATATCAAGGAATTGAAAAAATTGTACAATGAAAGGATGAAGCGAAAACCTAAGTCCAGCCCGAAAAGATTCCTCGTACAGCCCGAGCCGACTTGAAGGAGGCTCGCAAATTCGACCACTCAGTCCTCGGACTTCTAAATGATTCTCGAACAAGATCCAAAATTGAGCTCAAATTAGTTATAGGTTGTTCGCGCCTAGCACCAACTAGAAATGTTTGGGCATAAAGCCCAACTCTCCGGCCTTATGCCCGAGTCGGACTCTTGGGACTATGTCCCGAGGAGAAAGAGTCGAAGGACTAGTTCCCTGCTGAGTTCTCCGACTCACCCATCTTAAAGTGACGAAACAAGAGAGGGAAAAGAGAGAAAAATGGAAAGGAAAAATGCAGAAACATGGGGAGAAGAAATCATAAACCAAGAGAAAAAAAAAGGATCAAAGGACTGAGGAATGACATCAAGTCGACCTAAAACCGCTTAAGCTGGGTAGATTGCCGAAAAACCATCAATAAGGAGCTTTGAACTTTAACCAGGGACCACTGCCAACTTAGAGCACAAAAGTTGTAAAATGGTAAAGGTGAAAATAGAACAATCAAGATCATCATTTATAGAAACCCCGAATGCCTTAGAACAAGTATTGGTTCAGCCAAGTCTGATGGATGGCAGCCATTTGGCACTGCTTGGTTGGCCGAATCAACTCCCCTTAGATGGCCTATTTATTAAGCCCTTGAATGGTGCAAGACTTGCACTACACCTAGCATTTCTTAAATGACTTATATTGATCCCTGCAGAAGGCAATCATATTGATTGATGCTTCGTCAAGTGTGTAAAGGCATGCATAACACTTCATCTAAAGAAATGGAGATGTGATGCGTGTCTCTTCTAGGACTAAGTAAACCGACCTAGTATATTCCCTTCATCCGATCTATTCTAGTTTGGACTCCAGAGTATGGGACATGATACGGATAGAAAAATCTTACCTTGATTGAAGCCGAGGTACTGGGGGCCTCGATTGGTCGACATTAGTCCTAACCAACCAGAGGTATCTTCGAGGCCAAACTAAGACGATATTTCAGAAAAGTTTTATACTTGATATTGTTGCCCACTTATGCTAGCCGAAAAAATCCCAGAATCCACATAACAACCTCCTGTTAGCAGATAAGAAAGAACGATGTATCTCTCCAAATAAAGCAAGAAATAACAAATGTATTTTGTCCAATAAGACAAGGCTAACAACCTTATTCTCCAAATTTCTCACAGTAATTCTACCCTCGCCTATAAATAAAGAGCCAAAGAGGACACTCAAGATACGCAATCATTTCTCTCCCAACAATATACTCCTTCCCTCTATTCTCTAATTTTCTAACTTGAGCCTTGAAGGGTCTCCAGCAAAGCCAACTTCAGTCAGAGACCTGTTTTTGTAGGTCGGGCCACTGCCACCGAGTGCTAGCTTATATCTCTTCTCCAATCAATCCGACATCAACCAGAAGACTAGCGGCAAGGATGCCCAAGCTCTCTTGCTGCTTCTAGGGCACTCTAGTTGGGTTAGATCCTAATGGAACTGCATTGGCACCCATTAGGATTTGATTTTGCTGTCCGTTGGATCCACTAGACCACCAAATACCTTTACCACCACAAACACGACAACCTGAGCCCCCATGATGTCCATCAGAACCACCACGACCACTGTACTTCCTCTAGGCTCCTACCATCTCAACTCAAAGAGAAGACTCAATAGAATAGGAACAACCAGTTATAAGACAGAGATATCCAAGAAGAGGGAAGAGTTGCACTAGGGAATGAAAGGAGCAAAAAATCGAAGCCTACTCTTCTGAGTGGATTTAGGCTCCAAATGCGATAGACCAGCCACAAACAGAGCAACTAAGAAACAGCAGGCATTGTCCCCAATTGAAGAAAACAAAATAACCAATAGAAATCACTCTTCCTTGAGATCCATATGGCTTGAATCAGTTTATATTAGCATCAGTTCCTCACGAAAGAACTGGTTCGTCAGATTCCCATTCTAAGTTCCAATCGATAATTACATCATTGTTAAGTGAGGTGGTTGCCAGTTTCTACAATTTATTGTTGGGAACAATGGCGATCCTATAATAAGCCTCTATAGAACAACATTTAAATCTTCGTTGTCCGTCTTATAACCAAATAGAGATCAATGTAGTCTTTTGAAACAATTGAAGAGATAAATAAATATATATACATGTGAGGAAACTACGTTGTAAGCCATTACATCAAATAACTATGTCGAAAGCTATGGGCTATCATACTCTCAAAAGCATTGATCATTGAGGAAAGAAAATGCTATATGAAGACCTCAAAGAGAAAGCAGGACAGAAAAATTAACACGCAGACAGCTATTTAAATCCACTCCCTACTATTGAAACAGATGGGCTGTCTCTGCTTCTTGTCTCTAGTCAAAAAGAACTCCCTTCTTCCTTCTCTCCCTCCATCTTGCTGGCTATATGTTCTGGCTGGAGAGTGGTATCCGAAACACAATCACATGCAGCCAATAATCTGACCACCCTAAAGCACAATCATGGCCAAACTCCCAATCCCTCTTTGCTGCCCCAAGGATTGATTTTGATGAGCACAAAATATCTGAAAGGGGTACTAATGATGTTTGTCTTTGGAGATATTTTAAAAATTTATTCCAGAAGATCCAAGAATTTTTTAATTGAAAGAAATAGTTGGAGATGGTCAGAGTAACAAATTCATTAAGTTGGAGATAAAATTGATATTTTTCAAAAGCCTCAAGATCATTCATGATGATATCAAATTATTTGGAGATATTTTCAAAATTTTTGAAAGCTTAAAAATGAAGAAAAGTCAGCTTGGGCAAAAAGAGGCGACCCTTAGGTTGACCCTTTTCAGTTTGGCACACCGACATGTCAGTTTTTGGAGTGGCACGCAAAAAAGGGCATCTCATGTGAAAAAGGGCATCCCATGGATCGTCCCCTGCAGGTCCTGAGAGCAAACAGAAGCTGATTTTTTAACTATTGAAAAAGAGGCATCCCTTGCGACGGAAAGATCTGCAATGGCTAGTTTTTGCCCAATTTTGATATATTTAATGCTTCCTAAACTCCTTCCAATGGCTCTAAATGGCTAGTAAACTCTCTCCAACATTGATTGAGGATATAAAGACATTCAAAGAAGAAAAAAAAAATATATAAAAAGAAAAAAAATATTCAAATGATTTTTAGCTTTCAAGTCAAACAAAGCTTTGAATTCAAGCTCAACCACTTCTTCAAGACTCATTCAACTCTCAAATCATTCAGAGGATGTTCATTAAAGCTTCTTAACTGTGTAAGATGCTTTCATTGATTTATTGTGCTCATTAAGGAGCTTTGTGTACTTAACATTGTAAAATCATTCTCTTTTTCTTATTCTTATTTGTTCAAGTTTTGATAGGATTCCAAAACTTGAGAAAGATTAATCCAAACCTTAAATCAGAGTTTGTAGGATTGACTTGTACCCAAAAAATAAGTTTCTAGCTTGGATAAGCTAGGATCGGAGGCATCCAACGTTGTATTCATTTGAATACGTTTAGTGGATTAGAATTTTCAAGTAGAAGCTTGGGGAGTGGATGTAGGTGCAAGGTTGGCACCAAACCACTATAAACCCTCTTGTTTGTGTTGCTTGCTCTTTCTTTATTTGCTCTATTATGTTGTCTCTTTTCTTTTCAATTAAGCTCTTGCATATTACTTATTTCATCCACTCTACTTCACTTAAAATATCAAAAGCACATCTTGTAACTCTATTTTTTTTTCACTTATAAATTTTTAAAAATCCAATTCACCCCTTTCTTGGGTTGCATAGCTGGGCAACAAATGATATCAGAGTCCGATGCTCTAGTCTTTTTTTGATTTTACCATCAAGAGCAAAAGATCTATGGCAACTCAAGCTGGCACTTCACTTACTGAGGGACAATTCAAAAACCGACCTCCATTTTTCAATGGATCAAATTATACCTATTGGAAAGCTCGGATAAAGATTTTTATTCAAGCACTTGACTATGATATGTGGAGTATCATAGTAAATGGACCTCACTCACCTACAAAGCAAATTCATAGGAAGGATGTTCCCAAACCTGAAAATGAGTGGGATGAGGGTGACAAGAAGATGGCACAACTTAATGCAAAAGCTATAAATGTTTTGTACTATGCTTTAGATATAAATGAATTTAATAGAATTTTTATATGTAATTCTACTAAGAACATATGAGATAGATTAGAAGTAACAGATGAAGATACTAATTAGATTAAAGAGTCTAAAATTAAAATAGAATCTGATGAGTCTATTACCCAAATATTTACACGTTTCACTGATATCATAAATAGGCTTAAGAGTCTTGGTAAGTCCTATTCTAACAGTAATCTTGTGAGAAAGGTGCTTAGATCTCTACTAAGAATGTGGGAAGCGAAGGTTACAATGATTCGAGAAGCAGAGGATCTTAATATCTTATTTTTAGAGGCGCTTCTAGGATTGCTCATGACACACGAACTCACCATGAGGTAACACAGTGAAGAAGAGAGCAAAAAGAAAAAGACTATAGCTCTCAAGTCTATGGCTCAAGAAGAAGAAGATTTGGACCAATCCGACAATGAAGATGAAGATGAAAAGCTTGCATTCATCACTCAAAAATTCAAAAAGTTTATGAAGAAAAAGAGGCAAGGAGTAAGAAGAAGGCCATTAACTAAAAGAGAGCCAAGCAAAGAGAAGGACAAAGAGCAGCCCTTTATATGTTATAAATGTAAGAAGTCAGGATATTTTAAATCTGAATGTCCTCAACTCAAGAAGGCCCCCAAAATATTCAAAAAGAAGGCTATGGTGGCAACTTGAAATGATAGTGATGAATCAAGCTCCGATGATGATACCCATGAAGAAGCCAACATTTATCTCATGGCACATGAAAATGAGGTAACATCTGATCCCTCAAATAAATTTACTTTTCATAAATTATAAGAGGCTTTCTATGATCTATTAGATGATCTAAAGAAGCTAGGATTAAAGAATAAAGAGCTGAAAATACAAAAGTAATGTTTACTCAAAGAAAAGGAAGATATTTTAGCTGAAAATAGAAATTTAATCCAAAAAAAAATTAGAACTTAAAAACTAAAGTAAATAAATTGAAACCTATTGTAGATAAGTTTACTTTAAAAAACTAGAAATGATTCTTGAAAACCAAAGGGCAATTTATAACAAAGCTGGTCTTCGTTACAACCCTTTAAAAAAATAAAAATTTTTGAAAAATATATTTGTAAACTCCCCTCAAAATAAAATTTCATGTGTCAGCTGTGGTAAATTAGGCTATAAATCATATGCATGCTCTTCTAATAGATTTGGCAGCTCTAATGTAAAGATGATATAGATTCCAAAAGGAATCATCATGACTAACCAAAAAAGATCCAAAAAAGCTTGGGTACCTAAAGTTAAAATTTGATTTTTTATGTAGGTATGTTTTGCATCCCAAAGATCAAAGAGAAGATGGTATCTTGATAGTGGATATTCAAGATACATGATCGGTGATGAATCTCAATTCATCACCCTTGAAGCAAAAAATGGAGAGATGGTCACCTTTGGAGATAATGGCAAATAGAAGATCATTGGAGTAAGTAACATTGGTATCACTCCCTCCACATTTATTAAAAATATTTTATTAGTAGATGATCTCAAGTATAATTTTTTAAGCAATAGTCAATTATGTGATAAAAATTTTAAAGTTATATTTGAATCCACTATGTGCATTGTAACTAATCCCAATAATGATGGTATGAGATTCATTGGATATAGGCATGGTAATGTTTACATAATAAATTTGGATGATCTATCCTTACAAAATATGCAATGTCTAGTAGCCATGAATGCCAATATTAATGAGATTAATTGGTTTTGACAATGTAGGCTTACACATATAAGCATGCATTTTCTTTCTAAACTCATTAATAAGGATTTAGTTGTTGGCTTACCTAAATTAAATTTTGAAAAAAATAAAATATGTGATGTTTGTCAATTAAAAAAATAAATTAGAGTTTCATTTAAATTTAAAAATATTATTTCAACTTTAAGACCATTGAAATTATTACACATGAATTTGTTTGGACCCACTAGAACTACTAGCTTAGATGGAAAAAGATATGACTTTATTATTATCAATGATTTCACTCGATTTACATGAGTTTTATTTTTGACATCAAAGGATGAATCTTTTTCAGTTTTTACCAAATTTTAACGAAAAATTTCAAATAAAAAAATCTTCCAATTTTTAAAATTCGTAGTGATCATGGCATCGAGTTTGAAAACAAAGAATTTTGAAAAATTTTGTGATGAAAAGGATATTGAATATATTTTTTTTGCACCAGGACATCCCAATAAAATGGGATAGTAGAAAAAAAAATAAAATTTTGAAGAAATAGTCCGTACCATGCTATGTGAAAGCAACCTTTCAAGATATTTGTGGGCGGAGGCAATCAACAAAGCATGTTACATTTTAAACTGTGCTTTAATAAGACCAACTTTAAAGAAAATACCTTATGAACTTTGAAAAGAAAGAAAACTTAATATTGCATATTTTCATATTTTTGATTATCGATGCTTTGTTTTAAATAATAGTAAAGATAAGTTAAAAAAATTTGATGCTAAATCTGATAAAACAATCTTTCTTGGTTATTCTACTTCCAGCAAAGCATTTGGAGTGTTTAATAAAAGGATCTTAGTTATAGAGGAGTCTATACATGTTGTCTTTGATGAGACCAATGATCTTCCATCAAAGAAGAGTGAAGGTATTGATAATGCAGGTCCTATTGTAGAAAGAATGAAGGAGCTCACCTTAAAGGACTTAACAATCCAAAATGAGAAAAATCATGAGGATGAAGGTGAGAAACAACAAAAACTATAAGAGCAATCTCAAGGTACACATGATCTTCTAAAAGAATGGAGGTATATTCACTACCATCCCAAGAAACTTATCATTGATGATCCTTTTTATGGGATAAAAACTCGATCTTTTCTTAGGGATGTAAATAATTATTTTGAACCAAAAATCATTGATGAAATCGAAAAAGATCATAATTGGATAAATACAATGCAAGAAGAACTTAATCAATTTGAAAAAAACAGTATGGACTCTTGTTGAAAGACCTAAAGATCACCCTACAATTGGAATTAAATGGGTGTTTAGAAACAAACTAGATGAAAATGAAAATATTATTAGAAATAAAGCAAGACTTGTAGCTAAAGGGTATAATCAACAAGAAAGAATTGATTTTGATGAGACTTTTGCACCCGTAGCTAAATTAGAAGCCATAAGACTCTTGCTTGCATATGCATGTTTTATGAACTTTAAGTTATATCAAATGGATATAAAAAGTGCTTTTCTAAATGATTTTATCATGAAAGAAGTATATGTAGAACAGCCTCCTGATTTTAAAAATTATGCTTTTTCAAACCATGTTTTCAAATTAAACAAACCTTTATATGGTTTAAAACAAGCCCGTAGAGTATGGTATGAAACACTAAGTAAATTTTTGTTAGAAAATAATTTTTCAAGAGAAAAAATAGATACAACTCTTTTCATAGAAAGAAAGGTTGATGACATTCTTGTGATATAAATATATATATTGATGATATTATTTTTGGATCTACTAATGAAATCTTGTGCCAAGATTTTGCCGAGCTCATACAGGGAGAGTTCGAAATGAGCATAATGGGAGAACTCACTTTCTTTCTCGAACTCCAAATTAAGCAATCAAGAGAAGGGATCTTCATTTGCCAAAGCAAATACATAAGAAAATTGTTAAAGAGATTTGGGATGGAGACCTGTAAGAGCATTAACACACCTATGAGTCCTTCATGCAAATTGGATAAGGACGAAAATGATAAGAGTATTGATTTAAAGTTTTATAGAGGTATGATAGGATCCATGTTATATCTTACTACTAATAAACCTGATATCATATTCAATGTTTGTGTGTGCAAGATTTCAATCCAACCCTAAAGAATCAAATTTAAATGCTGTCAAAAAAATCTTAAAATATTTAAATGGAACACAAACCTTAGGATTATGATTTTCTAAACAATCATCCATAACTTAATAGGATACTCAGATGTAGACTTTATAGGATATAAATTAGATAAAAATAGTACTAGTATAACTTATCAATTTTTTGGAGTAAACTTATACTCTTAGTTTAGCAAGAAATAAAATTCGATAGCATTATCTACGATCAAGGTCGAATACATTGCAGCCGAAAGTTGTTGTGCTCAAATCTTGTAGATTAAGCAACAACTCGAAGATTTTGGTGTGAAACTTAATAACATTCTCATAAGATATGATAATACTAGTACCATCAATCTAACTAAAAATTTAATTCAACATTCTAGATCAAAATATATTGAGATAAGATACCATTTCATAAGAAAGTATGTGCAAAATAATGATGTGTTGATTGACTTTGTTTGCTTTGAAAAATAATTAGCGGATATCTTTACAAAATCCTTAAATGAAGATAGATTTTGTGAAATTAGAAAAGAACTAGAAATTTTGGATTCTTATGCTTAATGATATTTTTTTTAATCTCACTAGATTTTCTTTCAATTCCATTGGATCATTTTTTTTTTGATATAATACTCATGCATTTTGGATATATTGATGTAGTCACTTCTTGTAATCTCTTTTTGATACTCATGGAAATATGACTTCTTTATGAAAATTGGGTATACGTAATGATTAATTGCTTGATGTTTATACTTATAAATCTAAGGGAGATAAAAATATAAAGCTCTTTCTCTTAAAATTAACTAATTATGCATAATTTGGATAAAAAAGTGGGAGTATCAAGAAAAATGAATTTCTAATAGTTATTATGAAAAATGGAGGGAGTAAACTTTATTGGAATATTAAAAGATAAATCTTCCTTGGAACTAAATAAGAGAAATTATTTTAAAAATTAATGATGATATAAATTATTAAGGATCATTTGTCTTGATCATTTGTCCCCTCTTATTGTTCTATTTATTAGATGTATTTTTGAAAAATCATTATTATATTTAAAAAAAAATTATTGATGAATATTTATACTTTGATTAAAACAATCATGACTTTTTTATTTAACTTATTCATTCATACTTTGTATGATTTGATCCTATCATTATTTTGACAATTTATTAGTATCAAATCGAATTTGAAACATATTTTTGTATTTCACTGTGATAGATCATTTTTTAAATAAATTTAAAATTTGCTCTTCTTAAATCTTCAAATGGTATCAAGAAAAATTTTCAAACAAATAACTATTTGAGTTAATTCTCAAAATAATTGGTATGAGGATGATTATTTTCACAATCGGTATCAAGAAGATTCTTCTTAAAAAAATTTTCATACTTGATATCAAATAACTCATTCTTACCTTGCACTATATTGCTTCATCTTTAAATAAAAGAAAGAATATTTTAGTCTCAAATATGTTGTTCATTGATATATTCTTGATATGATACTATTTGAGATCAATTTGAAAAATTCATAACTTTTTTAAACTTAATAAAATGATATCTCTTAAAGAAAAGGAAGAGATATTTTTTGAAAAAGTAAAACATATCTTATGCCTGATTTTGATACTCCAAAATCTTGAGTTTAAAATAAGCTCTATCTTTCTTGAATTTTTAAAAGTCAAAGTATTTTTCTTTTAACTGAACTTGAGAAGTATTTTTGAATCTATACTTTTGAGAAAGGGGAGCAGTGTCATCGAGTTTGTATAAAATTTAATGTTACATAAAAACAATAAAACATATTTTCTAAAACTGGTCAAGTTTGATTTAAATTTAATAAGGAAAAAAGTTTCATTTTTTTCACTCTTAATTTTTGTTTAGAAGTCTTATTCTAAATTTGAAAGTTAAACTCAAGTTTAGTCTGAAAGAGAGAGAACTCAAATCAAATTCTGAAAATTGAATATCTTTAGATTTAAGTCTTTATTTGATTTTGTGATTGTCAAAAGAGAAGAGAGTATGTATAATAAGTATATGCCTACAATGCTTTTAATTTGATTGATATGCTCATATATATGCTTGAAATGATGATTAGAAAAGAGCAATGTATATGTATGAAATTTAGTATCAAATGCTTAAAATCTGAATTAAGTATCAATTAAAACTTTCATGAAGTATCTATTCACATGTACTTATTTTGTCACTTCATGATTCATCTTGGCAAGTTAATTGAAACACATTATGTTTAGTTATTATGGATATAGTTATGTAATCCTTATTGTATATTTATAGATTTAGATATGGATACTATATTTTGTACTATCTTGATGTATGTTTTAATATTCTATTTTATTGGATGGAACTATAGATATTGATTTTTTTTTGTATTGGGCTGACATTATATACTTATGTGTAAACTCATTATGGTAGATGTACTGGACTTATGTATCTTTTATTTATATAAACTCATGTAGCTTTTTGATGTACATTTTGAAGTAAATAAAAAAAATGTAACTCTTGTTGGCAGCATCTTATGTATCTTCTTTGGTACATTTAGTTATAAACTCCTTTGTTACTTATGCAGCAGATTCATTATATATAATCAAAAAGGAGTAGTTTTTTAATTGATGATACTAAAAAAAGGGAGTACACATATGTTCAATATAAGCAACATTTTCAAAAAATAAAATTTTCAAAAATAATGTGACTTTTATTGGTCCTATGATGTATGATTTATATCACTTATGCAGCAAGATCTACAAGCTTGAAACTTTCAAGGGGAGTATTATTTTAAATCAAAAATATCTTCATTTTTCTTCATTGATGATGTCAAAAAGGGAGAGTGAATTATGTACGCAACATAGTATAAGCAAAAATGACAAATATTAAACTTTCGTTGCAAAAGTGAGCCAAAATGAAAAATGCTGAATTTTCATACTTACATGCAGCTAAAGATATGTAAAGTGATGATATTGAATTTTTATGAAAACTACTGAATTTTTTATGAAAAATGCAGAATGATGAATTTTCTATGAAAAATGCTAAATGGTAGTTGTTATATGCTAAAATTCTCTAAACCATATGCATGATACATAACCCCTAAGCTCCTCTAAAAGAAATTTGCCTAATAAAAGTGAATGCCCTTACAAGATGCATTGAAGTAATCACTTATGCATATTTTCTTGAGCTTCTTTATTTTAAATGACGTCTCCCTTTTCCAATGTTAAATTTACTTCATTTTGCTTATACTCAAATATTTTGTCATCATCAAAAACAGGAAGATTATTGCCCCAAGGATTGATTTTGATAGACGCAACATTTGAAAGGAATACTAATGATGTTTGTTTTTGGAGATATTTTAAAAATTTATTCCAAGAGATCCAAGAATTTTTTAATTGAAAGAAATGGTTGAAGATGACCAAAGTAGCAAATTCATTAAGTTGGAGGTGAAATTGATATTTTTCAGAAGTCTCAAAATCATTCATGATGATATCAAATCATTTGGAGGCATTTTCAAAAATTTTGGAAGCTTAAAAATGAAGAAAATTCAGCTTGGGCAAAAAGGGACGATCCCTAGCTCGACCCTTTTCAGTTGGCACGTTGGTACATAAATTTTTGGAATAGCACACAAAAAGGGGCATCCCGTAGGTTGTCCCCTATAGGTCTTGAGAGCAAACAAAAGCTGATTTTTTGACTGTTGAAAAAGGAACGTCTTATGGAGCGTCCCCTGCGATGGAAAAATCTACAACGATTAGTTTTTGCATGATTTTGGTGCATTTAATGCTTCCTAAACTCCTTCCAACGGCTCTAAACGGCTAGTAAACCCTCTCCAATATTGATTGAGGATATAAAAACATTCAAAGGAGAAAAAATATAAAATAAAAAGAGAAAAAAGCATTCAAACGATTTTCAGCTTTCAAATCAAAAAAAGCTTTGAATTCAAGCTCAACTGCTTCTCCAAGACTCATTCAACTCTCAAATCATTCAGAGGGTGTTCATTAAAGCTTCTTCTTAATTGTGTAAAGTACTTTCATTGATTTATTATGCTTATTAAGGAGCTTTGTGTACTTAACATTGTAAAATCATTCTCTTTTCTTTGTTCTTGTTTGTTTAAGTTTTGGTAGAATTTCAAAACTTGGGAAAGATTAATCCAAACCTTAAATCGAAGTTCGTAGGGTTGATTTGTATCCGAAAATAAGTTTCTAGCTTGGATAAGCTAGGGTCAGAGGTATCCAACATTGTATTCATTTGAATACGTTTAGTGGATTAAAATTTTCAAGTAAGAACTTGGAGAGTGGATGTAGGTGCAAGGTTGGCACCGAACCATTATAAACCCTCTTGTTTGTGTTGCTTGCTCTTTCTTTATTTGCTCTATTGTGTTATCTCTTTTTTTTTTCAATTAAGCTCTTGTATATTACTTGCTTCAACCACTCCATTTAAAATATCAAAAGCACATCTTGTAACTTTGTTTTTTTTTCACTTATAAATTTTTAAAAACCCAAAGTACCCCTCCTCTTGAGTTGCATAGCTGGGCAACACTCTTCTTTTCCTATTGGTTGTCCTCCATGCCGTGGTCACTGCTGCACCACAGCAGAGATTTCGACTATCAATCATCCATTATTGCACTCTCTTGTCCTCCTCCATTCCCAGGTAAGATGAGCCAGGAGGAGCCTTTTCATTAGAACTTCCACTACTCCGAATTGTGAAGCCATGAGGAGATACCGACTAGCATGTAGATCCATCCTCCCTTGCTGGACAAACAGGGTGAATTGACTGTTCAAATGAGCATCAACACTAGACCTAGCCGCCAAACATATTTCTACCTTTTTGACACCGCGAGCAATCTAACATGGATCTAGTGCACTGGTTGCAACCCTTGTTTCGAATAGAAAGATCCCAAGTTCAATCCCAAAGACTCGGCCACCTTCAAACAGCTCCCCTCCACTCACCCCATACACACTCTACTAGACTACAAGCCCTTGCCACAGCAAAACAAATGCAACTTCATCATAACTTATGGTGATGAGAGCTCTGTCTCTGACTTCCTCGTAAGTGAGACATTTTCTTTCAAATCCACACTAGATCATAGCCAAGTAGAAGAATATATCAAAGAGCTTATCTTCGGTTGCGCCACTGCGAGTAAAAATATGAGACTCGATGGTGGCGAGGTTGCTGGGATCCGGGGAATGAATATGATGCCGGCATCATTTGCCACATAGCTGGCTGGCCTCACCAAAAGTCATTTCTCCTACTATCTTTTTCATCTAAAAGATGAGAAGTGCTGACTTCGATTCAGAGATGGCATTCTGTCACCACCAAAAGAGCCCAATAGGCTGTGCTTTTTGGAAAGACGCGTTCAGGGTGATTACTACCTAAATTTTGTCAACATAAGCATCGACAAGAAACCAGTCGGATTCCTATCGGATACTTTCCAAATCTTTGAAAGCGGCACAGTGGTTTTACAATTGACATGGGAACCACGATTATACGCATGAAAAGAGAAGCATTTGACTAGATGACTGGAGCCATGAACAATTACCTCCAACAAGATTTTGACTGCAATCGTGTGAGATACATCATTGTACAAGGTCTGCACTGCTACTACTACACACTAGGAAAGATCGAGCTCAGCAAAATGCCCTCTATGATATTTTACTTTCGGAGGGGTGTCGATTTCACTGTCCAAAGCACGGAGGTGTTCGAGCCCAACTTCTGCCAGGGCAAGCACATATACTACCTACAGATGCTAGGGCATGATGAGTACAGCATAGTGGGTGCTTACTAGCAGCACAATACATGCTTCATATACCAAATCGACACAAAAGAACTACTATTCTTCCTTGAAAACTGTAGTAATGATGCTTGAAACTAAAGAGCAGATGATCTATAACATATTCTGACTTATCAGAATCTCCAATGCCCCCGTTGCCTGGAATAGTAGTATAAATATAACTTTGACTTGTTTCACTTGTCTCCAAGACCTGATTCCGAAATATCATTATTGTTTTAGCAGTATAAATTAATGCTCCTCTTCTCAGGCGCATGACCGTGGTTTCCGTGTCAATTGTAAAACCACAGTGCCATTTTCGAAGATCTAGAAAGTATCCAATAGGCATCCAACTGATTTTTTGTCGATGCTTATGTCCATAAGATATAGATAGTAATGAATCTGAACGCATCCTTCCAAGAAGTGCAACCTCTTAGGCTCTCCTAATGGTGAGGCAATGTCGTCTCCGAATCGAAGCCAGCCCTTCACCTCATCTTCTAGATGGAAAAGGCAATAGGAGAAGCGGCTTTTGGGGATGCCAGCTAGCTATATGGCAAATGATGCCAACATCATATTTACTCCTAAGATCCCAGCTACCCTGCCACCATCGAGTTTCACATCTTCACTCGTAGTAGCGGAACCAAATATGAGCTCTTTGACAGATTCCTTTGCTTGGCCTCGACCTGATGTGAATTTGAAAGAAAACATCTCACTTGTGAGGAAGCCAGAGATCGAGCTCTTATCACCATAAGTTACAATAAAACTGCATTTTTTTTGCCAGGGCAAAGCCTTGTAGTCTAGTGGAGTGCATATGGAGTGAGTGGAGGAAAACTATTTGAAGATGGCCGAGTCATTGAGATGGAACTTGAGACCCTTCTGCTCAAAACAAGAGTTGCAACTGGTGCACTGGGTCCATTTTAGATCGCTCTCGGTGTCAAAAAGCCAGAAATATGTTTAGTGGCTAGGTCCGATGCCGATGCTTATTTGAACAGCAAATTCACCCCGTCTGTGCAACAAGCGACGACGCATGGGCATGCCAACCGATATCTCCTCACAGCTTCACAGTTTGGAGTAGTGAAAGTTTCGATGAAAAAACTCCTCCTTACTCATGTTACCCGAGAACAGAGGGGACAAGAGAGCGCGATAATAGATGATTGAAAGTCAAAATCTCCACTGCAGTGCAGCAATGACCACGACAAGGACAACCAATAGAAAAAGAAGAGAGACTGGAAGCTTGGCCATGATTGTGCTTTAGGATGGTCAAACTACGGGCTGGACGTGATTGTGTTTCGGACACCACTCTCCAGCAGGTATATATAGCCGACAAGAGGGAGAGAAGGGAGCTCTTTTTTATTAGAGATAAGAAATAGAGACAACCCATCTATTTCAACAGTAGGAAATGGATTTAAATAGTTGCTCGCATGTTAATTTGTCTATCCTGCTTTTTCTCTGAGGTTTTTATATAGCATTTTTCTTTCCTCAATAATCAATGCTTCTAAGAGTGTGATAGCTCGTAACTTTCGATATAGCTATTTGATGTAATGGCTTACAATGTAATTTCCTCATATATATATATATATATATATATATATATATATATATCTTCAACTGTTTTGAAAGACTACGTCGATCTCTATTTGATTATAAGATGGACAACGAAGATTTAAATGGTGTTCTATAGAGGCTTATTATAACAACCACCTCACTTAACAATGATGTAATTACCCATTAGAACTTAGAAAATGGGAATCTGACGAACCAATTTTTTCATAAGGAACCGATGCTAATTTCATATATATATATATATATATATATATATATATATATATATATATATATTAAAAGAAGGCATTTACAATGCCTCCGTTTGACACATGGGGTGTTGAAAAAGATGGGAGTGAGCCAAATGGAAAAAAAAAAAATCATCACCCCTTCGGCCCGCAGCAAGGCGTTGTCCCTTAAGGCCCGATCAGAGATCTGCCCACTTCATCTCCCGAAAGACAATGTCAACCTCTGAAGTCCAGTCGATGCTCCAGAGTGTGCAGACAAGATGGGCATAGGATGCGGCGCTGGGGCACATCCCGAAGCATCCATCCAAGCCAATAGGTCCCTCGAGCTCCTTCATCCAAAGACTGGCATAAATCCTCTGATTTCTAACCCTAAAATCATCTCTGGCCTTCTTACTATTCTTCTCGACCCACTCTAAGGCAGTATCCCATTGTTGGAGCTTCTTGGCGGCCTGCCTCTCACTCCATTGCTCATCCATCTCAGTGATGAAGGCCTTGGTATCAGCATCAATGTTCGAGAGGAGGCCAGTGGTGGCGGCAAAGGGGGAGGTAGGGTCAGGTTCCTATGGGGTGCGATCCCTGGTGGACAGGTCCTCCGAGAGCCAGGCCATCTCCTAGGTGTCGTTCCACTCATTGTCGCCGATGGCAGTGAAAGGTGAGAAGGGTGGCAGTATAGCCTCGACGTTCACCTTGAGTCTCTCCTTGCCCAGTGCCCCGACCTCGACCGCCACCTCTCCCTCCACCGCTCCTACCTTCTCGAACTCACCCGCTCCGAAGTTGGTTTCCTCATCTCTTCTATCCATCGTAGTGCTCACGGAAAAACACGACGGACTCCACAAAAGTTCTCTTTCCCAGGCCCGGATCTACGCTGCCTCCAACATCGTCGATGACCTCCGCCTCAAGGACTTGGACATAGACCTTTCGATTTGGTCTTGGCTGACAGACTCGAGGGACTCCTAAGTGGCACTAGCATTAGCTTAAAGGAAGCACTCCTTGCCTCTCTGTTATAGCCCAAAAAGAACCAGCCCAAAAACCAAATTCGGCCCACCAAAGTCATTCAAACCGAAAAAAAAAAAAAAAAAAAAGAAAAACAGAATAAAATCGGGAAGAAGACTCCCGGTAGGAGTCTTCTTCTCCGGCGAGTCCCGGACAATTTAGGACTCCTAGGACCCCTCGGAGTCCTAGGGTTCTCTATAAGAAGACCCCCTCCCTCTTGAGACCGATCATTGGCCTCCTCCCTCTCTCCTTCTCTCCGATTTTCTCGAATTAGAGCTGCGGACACCGTCCGATTTCTCGCCGTAATTGCTCGCCGGTGAGGTCTCCGGAGGCTGAGGTGAGTCTCCTTCTTCTTCCCCTCCTTCTTCTCCTTCCTCCCATGTTCCTGTGCACGGCTGCCAGCGACGAGTGTCGCCGATCTTTCGGTCGGGAAAGAGACCCTGTTTTTTAGCTTTTTTTTGGATTTTCCGGCGCCGGCGATCGGAATTGATCGCCGGCCACGCTCCTCCGTGATCGGAGGAGTGGCCCCCGTCGGCCGTCGGCCTCCGCCGTGGCGGACATGGCCCGAACGGTCGGTCAAGGCCGGAGGACTATCGTCCTCTGTTCCGGCACGGGAAGAACCAAGAAAAGAAGAAAAAAAGAAGAAAAAGAAAAAGAAGAAAAAGAAGAAAAAAAAAAAGAAGAAAAAAAAAAGAAAAAAAAGGAAAAAGAGAAAAAGAAAAGGAAAGAAAAAGAAGAAAAAGAAAAGAAGAAGAAAAAAAAAATAAAAATATATATATATATATATTTATATATATATATATATATGTATGAACAAATAAATAAATAAATAAATAAATAAAAATTGAAATTGATGAGAGAGAGAGTTTCTCTCTCTTCTCTCAGTCTGAACCCTGACTTTCTCTCTCTGGAATTGGATTTTCTCTCTCTACTTTCTCTCTCTAAAATTTTCTCTCTCTAGCTTGTTTCTCTCTCTTGATGGATTTCTCTCTCTAAAGTTATCCTTCTAGGATTAGCATAGGGGAAGGCTTCATTTGATGATTCTGATCGAGTTTAGAGACGAGTCTGATTTTAAGCGAGATTTTAATTTTGGGATTTGTTAGATTTAATTTTGAATTAAATTAATGTAAAAATATAATTTTGGATAATAGGCATGGAAGAATCTCCTAGAAGTTAGTCGATCTGTTCAATCAGTGCTCCGTGAAAAGTAAGTAATGAATCATCTTCTCGAGATATTCCATATTTATTCTGAAAATAAATAATTATTCTCTGAAATTATGCATGATTTATGAAATTATGTTTTGAAAGAAAAGTGCTTTTGAAATGTTATGGTATGTCGATTTATGCGCATGTTCAGTGAAAGATTATGATATATATTGTGGTACTAAGTGTTTTGATATAGATCGGATTTATGCTCTCAGCCTAACTATGTTTCAGTGGGCCCCGCCAATGGAGATTATACGTTGGTACTTTGTGGACTCTGCCAGTGGGGGTTGTGCGCTGGTATTTGTGGACCCTGCCAGTGGGGGTTGTGCGCTGGTATTTCTGGACCCTGCCAGTGGGGGTTGTGCGCTGGTATTCTGTGGACCCCGCCAATGGGGGTTAAACGTTGGTCATAGTCGAGGCTGTTGAGTTACGAGTGTTTTGAATCGAATCGGATTTATGATTATATTATATGTGAATATTTGAAGATATTGGATTTGCATTAAATCAGCATGAAATATATTTTTATGTTTAATTGCAGCATTATTCTTGAAAATTATATAATATCTGAAATATCTGGTAGAGATGCTTGTTACTTACTGGGCTGTCTAGCTCATTACCTTTCTTTCTATTTTTCAGATTCAGATAATTAATTTCGAGCGTGGGAAGAAATATTGGGACAGAGCTTTTAGAGGCGAGATTTAGCATTGTCAACTTCATTGAACTTAGATCTATTGTTTTATTGTTAGCAAAAATTTTATTGGATGTAAGATATTTGATTTAATTACTTGAATTACAGTTGAATAATAATTATTTGAATTTATTCCGCTGTGATGCATTGATATCGTGATGAGATGCCTTGCATGCTTATGGAGAGAGTTCTTTATAAGTATGCGGCGGTTGCCATGACCCTCGATTCACAATCTCGGGTCGGGGGCGTGACAATTAATATGGTATCAGAGCATAAGTGGATAAATTATGACATATAGAATTTGACATAGTATGAGTGTAGGTGGGTAAACATTAGGAATATTGGGACGTTAAAGTATGAGCATCATAATAATAAAAACATCAAAAGTTCAGTTAAGAGAGCAATAGATAATAAGACTCAACAGATTGATGATAAGCAGTGCTCCAGATGTGGCAAAAATCATGCAGACAAGGATTGCTATTGGAATACAGGTGCTTGTTTCAAATGTGGTCAGATGGATCATAAAATTGCTAGCTGCCCGCTAAATATAGAAAATCAAGTTGGCCAAAGAACTTATGAAGGACAACATAAGGGTGGTGGACAGATTTCTAAAACTCAGGGAAGAGTTTATGCGCTTACTCAACAGAATCCACAGGCTTCCAATACAATGGTGACAGGTATGAAAAATTTCGAGGACGAAATTTCTTTTTAGGGGTGAAGAATGTTATAGCCCAAAAAGAACCAGCCCAAAAATCAAATTCGGCCCACCAAAGCCATTCAAACGAAAAAAAAAAGAAGAGGAAAAACAGAGTAAAATCGGGAAGAAGACTCCCGGTAGGAGTCTTCTTCTCCAGCGAGTCCCGGGCAATTTAGGACTCCTAGGACCCCTCGGAGTCCTAGGGTTCTCTATAAGAAGACCCCCTCCCTCTTGAGACCGATCATTGGCCTCCTCCCTCTCTCCTTCTCTCCGATTTCCTCGAATTAGAGCCGCGGACACCGTCCGATTTCTCACCGTAATTGCTCGCCGGCGAGGTCTCCGGAGGCTGAGGTGAGTCTCCTTCTTCTTCCCCTCCTTCTTCTCCTTCCTCCCATGCTCCTGTGCACGGCTGCCGGCGACGAGTGTTGCCGATCTTTCGGTCGGGAAAGAGACCCTATTTTTGAGCTTTTTTTTGGATTTTCCGGCGCCGGCGATCGGAATTGATCGCCGGCCACGCTCCTCCGTGATCGGGGGAGTGGCCCCCGTCGGTCGCCGGCCTCCGCCGCGGCGGCCATGGCCCGAACGGCCGGTCAAGGCCGGAGGACTATCGTCCTCTGTTCCGGGATGGGAAGAACCAAGAAAAGAAGAAAAAAAGAAGAAAAAGAAAAAGAAGAAAAAAAAAAAGAAAAAAAAAGAAAAAAAAGGAAAAAGAGAAAAAGAAAAGGAAAGAAAAAGAAGAAAAAGAAAAGAAGAAAAAAAATAAATATATATATATATATATGTATGAACAAATAAATAAATAAATAAATAAATAAATAAAAATTGAAATTGATGAGAGAGAGAGTTTCTCTCTCTTCTCTCTCTTCTCTCAGTCTGAACCCTGACTTTCTCTCTCTGAAATTGGACTTTCTCTCTCTACTTTCTCTCTCTAGAATTTTTCTCTCTAGCTTGTTTCTCTCTCTCTTGATGGATTTCTCTCTCTAAAGTTATCTTTCTAGGATTAGCATAGGGGAAGGTTTCATCTGATGATTCTGATCGAGTTTAGAGACGAGTATGATTTTAAGCGAGATTTTAATTTTGAGATTTGTTAGATTTAATTTTGAATTAAATTAATGTAAAAATATAATTTTGGATAATAGGCATGGAAGAATCTCCTAGAAGTTAGTCGATCTGTTCAATTAGTGCTCCGTGAAAAGTAAGTAATGAATCATCTTCTCGAGATATTCCATATTTATTCTGAAAATAAATAATTATTTTCTGAAATTATGCATGATTGATGAAATTATGTTTTGAAAGAAAAGTGCTTTTGAAATGTTATGGTATGTCGATTTATGCGCATGTTCAGTGAAAGATTATGATATATATTGTGGTACTAAGTGTTTTGATATAGATCGGATTTATGCTCTCAGCCTAACTATGTTTCAGTGGGCCCCGCCAATGGGGATTATACGTTGGTACTTTGTGGACCCTGCCAATGGGGGTTGTGCGCTGGTATTTGTGGACCCTGCCAGTAGGGGTTGTGCGCTGGTATTCTGTGGACCCCGCCAATGGGGGTTAAACATTGGTCATAGTCGAGGCTGTTGAGTTACGAGTGTTTTGAATCGAATCGAATTTATGATTATATTATATGTGAATATTTGAAAATATTGGATTTGCATTAAATCAGCATGAAATATATTTTTATGTTTAATTGCAGCATTATTCTTGAAAATTATATAATATCTGAAATATCTGGTAGAGATGCTTGTTACTTACTGGGCTGTCTAGCTCATTACCTTTCTTTTTATTTTTCAGATTCAGATAATTAATTTCGAGCGTGGAAAGAAATATTGGGACAGAGCTGTTAGAGGCGAGATTTAGCATTGTCAACTTCATTGAACTTAGATCTATTGTTTTATTGTTAGCAAAAATTTTATTGGATGTAAGACATTTGATTTAATTACTTGAATTACAGTTGAATAATAATTATTTGAATTTATTTCGCTGCGATGCATTGATATCGTGATGAGATGCCTTGCATGCTTATGGAGAGAGTTCTTCATAAGTATGCGGCGGTTGCCATGACCCTCGATTCACAATCTCGGGTCGGGGGCGTGACAATTAATATGGTATCAGAGCATAAGTGGATAAATTATGACATATAGAATTTGACATAGTATGAGTGTAGGTGGATAAACATTAGGAATATTGGGACGTTAAAGTATGAGCATCATAATAATATAGGTCTTGGTGCTAGTGGTTAAGTTTGACGGCAACATCGATGGAAGTACCAGTATAGGTCATTCAGAAGGCGAATAGGCCGTCGAAGATAGGGAAGTCGTCGATGGCATTCAAGTGGCGGAGGGCGCAGAGCTGGTCATGCTAGATCTCGGACATGACGGCTCGAAGGAATGCAACGTAGTCATCAGCGTGGAAGCAGCAAAGGTCACGGTCACGGACGGAGACGGGGCAGATGACCTAGATGTGATCGAGGAGTCCATAGTGGTAGAGGGCGTGGGTCATTCGGATTTAATGGGGCCTTCATCGGGTGTCCCTACCCGTAGTAGTAGTTCCCTACCTTCGGCTCATAGAAGTAGCACACCCGCCACTTCGTCCCATCCATCTCGGTAACCAATGCCAAAGAGTTACCTTCATGTGCCTCTCTCTGTCTCTTTCGTTTTCATGAGGATATAGAGGTCGAAGGGGGGGGGGGGGCCAGAAAGGTGATTTCCTGAAACAAAAAAGCTTGCTCGTTATATTCTATAAGACATTGTTTTGTCTTATCTATGTCTGTTTCTGTTCTGGTAGCAAAAATGTCTTATGTTTAGGCATTTAAATAACCATCAATTCTACAATGTTTGAGTGAAAATAAACTCAAGCAGTTACATGGAAAAGAAAAATAATAACTCAAGCTTAATTTGAAGAATCATGGAAATGTCTATAAACTTCAATTTATAACGATTTTTTCGCAAAATAGACATTTGGAGCAAAGAAGCAAAAGCGATAGCTACAGGCAGCAAACAATCAAAAGGCATAACCAATGATGGAAAATACAATCAAGCTCATTATGATGCTAATTAAACTAAAGCATAACAATCTGAATGAGGCATGACACATGATAAATGTGTTAACCAACAGGATCTGGAAAATTCAAAAGAAATTACCAATTTGCTGGGCTTCCTCTCGCAAAAGTTCCAACACACGCTTGGCACGTGGCATAAAAGGTATCTCAATAGCAACAAAACCACTGCCTCTTCCAATATCTTCTCCACTTCAACCCGGGCATCCTTGAGACTAATTCCCAAAGATTTCAAAACTTTTGCTGCTATACTAGTTCCCCCACCAATAAGACCCAACAAAATCTGAACTGTGCCAACAAAATTGTGGCCTAAACATCTAGCTTCTTCCGTGCAAGCATGATCACTTTAATAGCCTTCTCTGTGAATCGCTCAAACATAGCTTTAGGAACTACTCATTTGGCCCTCCCTCGAGTAGTAGGACTTAAAGCTGATATCAAAGAATGAAAGTCACTTCCAGATTTGTATGAAAAATCCAAGGCATTTAATTGTGCAGTCCTGTGAACCCTTGCATTCTTAGAGGAGATACTCTCCATTACACATCATTAAGGCTAACCTGCTTTGCTTCCTAGAGCCTTAGATTTGGATATGGCCTCTACTTGTAACAACAGCAGGGAAAGTAGCTAACTTTACCAGAGTTCCATCCATGACTCCCAGCAATAACAAATAAGTTTAGATGTATATACTGTGTGTCTCCACTAGCTTCAAGTAGCCTAGAGTCGAGGGATCTCTAAAGGGGTTCCATACAGAGTGCTGGTTCAAGGTCTGGGAGCTTGCCTCGACATGTGTGAGCTTTCTGGTTTGTTTGCCAGCCTCTTCCTATTGTCCGACGAGGGGGATCTGTCTCCAGAGCCAAACCAGTAATCCTAATCCTCCTCTTCTTTACCAGATCTCTCATCCAATTAAGGCGTACCTAGAGGAACTTGCTCAGAAATGAAATTAATTCTCACCTAAACATTGTAGGTAAATGGACCATTAGTTACGTTTACTGATTCAGGGATATCCTCGACAACGTCACAATAGAAATCTAGATCGAATGATGTGAGGTCTTCCCATTTGAGACAACTTTTGCTTGCTCTGTAAGGGAGCCCAAAACTAGACATGATCATTGCCACTGCATGCGAGTTCCAATAGACTAGGGAGAGATTGATTAGACTTGCACTCACCTTAAGCTCCATTTGATGTGAAATGCCTCCCTTAAATTGATCCCAGTGGTTGACCTGGACTCCTGGAGTGCAAATCCGTTACCTTTGATGTGAGTTCCAACAGACTAGGGAGAGATTAAATAGACCTGCCCTCATCTTGAGCTCCAATTGATGTGGAACGCCTCCCTTAAACTAATCCTAGTGGTTGACCTGGAGTGCAAATTCGTTACCTTTGATCCGGCCTCCTATCATGAGTTGATGGACGATGCTTCTATCAGGGCAGGCAATGAAAAAAGTATTGGATCCAGTCGGTCTCTGTGTAGTCCAGGTGCCCGCAATGTTCGCCTTCCGATCTAGTGCATCCTAAACATTGTCTTCTTGGACCTATCTTCCATAGGCTTCGATGAATGCGACACGATCTAAGCACAACTCTGTTTCCTCCATTTAGGAGGAGACAGTAACAAAGGCTTTACACACCTCAAAGCCTTGAGATTGTGAAGTTGGTGGGGTATTTTGGTTGGTTGTCGATTTTAAGGAGGATCGCTGCCTTTCTGGTGGGAAATGGTGTCTGGTATGCATTGCGATTGGACCTCGTCTCCAAACCTTCCTAAGACTGTCAGGAAGAGGACCTTTACAAGAGCAAGCTTTGTGGCCAAATCTGTTACAAATGAAGCATTTTATAGGATTACGATAGATTTCTCGTAAGTGATCCTTATCTCCATATCTAAAGCATGTCCCTATAGGGAATGGCTTAGGGCAGTA
This sequence comes from Elaeis guineensis, assembly GCF_000442705.2. NCBI lineage: Eukaryota > Viridiplantae > Streptophyta > Magnoliopsida > Arecales > Arecaceae > Elaeis > Elaeis guineensis. The sequence goes on along the minus strand of NC_025997.2, from coordinate 33,169,922 downwards.
GTTGGCGATCGGCAAGCGGTGCAAAGACTTTCGGAGCGACTGGGAGGTTGGCACCTAAGTCTGCATACCAAACCAAAGAGCATCAGCATAGTTTAAAAATTTTCCCTCGAATGTAGGTCTCTGTGAAGCGGCGTTGATCCCTGCAGAGCCGTTACCATAGAAGGCGTGTTCGCCATTGACGTTGTTTAAAGAGAGTTTCGAGGGTAGTCTTGCAAAAGCCTGGCGCCACTCTCTGCTTTTCTCTGCCGAACTAGGCCTAACTGGCTGGCTTGTATCTGACTTCTTTCAGACTACGCAGGGGTTATAAAATGCTTGGGGTGCTGATGGATATCTTTGGAGCGAACTTTTGTTGGGGTTCCACCATATTAAGCGGGTGTTGGGGTAAGCTCCGTGGTGGTGAGCCTAGGAGCCCCAAGGTCTCTGGAAGTGAAATCCTTGAAGCAGCCGGAGGCTTCCATTTCAGAGGGATTGCGTTGGCTCCAATGACAATGGGTTTCTACCTTGGGGTATCAAAGGTGGCTCTGGGTCACTCATATGAGCATCATAGAACAGATAATGTCATCGAGCTCGTCCACCAGCCACCGAGTCGAGGGTGGGCATCCTTTCGGGTGTAATGTGAGAGTTGCAGGGACTCATAAGGGGGCAGAGAATGATGAAGTTGGTTGCTGGGAAGGGTGGTGAGATGGTGTTTTCAGGATTCTTTTCCTACTTTATATCTTAATATAATAAATCACGAGTTAGGTCTTTCATAACTCATTGCATCAAAACAAAAAAAAAATAAGTTTAGATGTGTTGGGATATACCGGTCGCCCCTCTCACACTGACTCACTGTCGGGCCCACCTGACCGGCGCCCGACTCTACCGACCGCACCGACCGACGACTGCCGACACCGTCCGATCGAATATATGTCGGTCGGACAGACCCTCTCCGTTTCCGACTGGCCAAACTGCGGAGCCCGATATCCGACTCACGCAACGTGCCCGACTGACCACTGGAGGGTCCCTAGGTCTTCACCCGACGTCCTACGGCCAAATGCCGACATATGATCGGTCGGCTCCTCCGAACACCGTACGGCTGTTGAGGGCCGCCGCCCTGACAAAGACATGCGGCGCAGCCGCCCTGGGATATTGTCCCACCTAAGGCATGGGTCAACCCTAGTGATTTGACAGCCCCACGACGACCCTGACAGCCTCTGACGATTTGACAACTCTCCCATTGTCTGCGCTATTAATGACGGTGCCATGCCGCGCTCTACTATAAAACGGAGAAGGCAACAGTGCTGAAGGAGGTTCCTTCGAAACCCTTGGACTTACTCTACCCTCTCTCTCTCTCTCACTGAGCTCCTTGATTCTTTTCTACTGTTGCCTAGTCTCCTCTCTGACTTGACCATCGGAGGGTCCCCGCCAGAGTCACCTCCGATCAGTGCGGACTTCTTTTGCAGGCGCTCGTTCCCGGCGACCAGGCGACGAGGGGATTGGCTGCAACAGGTTTGGCGCACCAGGTAGGGGCGGCGGCGACAGGGATCACGACCCCCACAGAATTCGAAACATCCTTTCGAGATGACAAGAACCAGAGCTCAGCGATCGAGGGCCACCGGATCGGCGAGGCACTCTTTCCGTCGGGAAGAGGCCTCTCCTCTACCCTCCATGGCAGAACCTAGCTCTCCGCACCCTGTGGTGACCACGGAGGCACAGATCGCGGCGATCGTGCGGCAGATGACCGTGCTGACGGACGTGGTCAAGAGCCTTCAACAACAACCAATCCGGTTGCCGTACTTGCTGGCGGAGCAACCGGTGGTGCGCCCGATGCCCTCCAGGAGCAGCCGCCGACGCCTGCGCCGGTCTCCATCCCCTCCCCAGGAGCAGCCGTCACAACACTCCCACCGGGAGGAGGAGAGGCGGCCATGACATGATACCCGCCGGTCCTGACGACCGTCTCCTTCCCAGCTGGAACGAGCGAGGAAGGAGAAGCAGCCGTGAATACCGTCCGCCTCTCTCTCAGATTCGTCGGGAGATTCCACCTCCGGGGTCTCTCAGCACCGACGGACCGACGACTACGAATGCAAGTTCGAAAAAATCGACCGTCGGCTTGCCCAGCTACAAGTGGACGGATAGAAGTCCTCGAACGATGTCGACTTTCAGACCGCCCAACCTCTCTCCCGACTCATACTCGACGAACCGATCTCCAGTTGATTCAAGATGCCACACGTGGAGCCTTACGACGGCTCTACCGACCCTGTCGACCATCTAGAGAGCTACAAAGCTCTCATGACGATCCAAGGGGCGACCGATGCCCTTCTCTGCATCGGCTTCCCCACCACACTTCGCAAGGCCGTCAGGGCCTGGTACTCCGGCCTCCGCTCAGGAAGCATCCACTCCTTTGGGCAACTCGAACATGCTTTCGTGGCCCACTTCAGCACTAGCCGGAAGCCCCCACGGACCTCCGACAGCCTTTTTTCCCTCAAGCAGGGAGAAAACGAGATGCTCCGATACTTCATGATGTGATTCAACGCGGCCACGCTCGAGGTTCGGGACCTCAACGAAGACATGGCTATCTCAGCCATGAAGAGGGGGCTAAGGGGGTCTCGATTCACATACTCCTTGGACAAGACCCTCCTCCAAACATACACCGAACTGCTGGAGCGCGCGTACAAATACATGCGCGCAGATGAGGGAGCTTCCGATCGACGCCTGACTGAGGCCAAGGGCCCGAAGGAGAAGCGAAGGAAAGGTCGGGCTCCTGCTGAGCCTAGCAGGCCCCCGACCAACAGACGTGTCTCATCCGAACGACGGAGCCCGAGATCACCTCGACGGTGGAGTCTAAGGCCGACGCGTCCCAGGTATGATTCCTATACCCCTCTCTCTGCTCCTCGTGCACAGATTTTGATGGAGATCGAAGGGAAAGAATATCTGCGATGGCCTCCGCCTTTGAAGGCAAAGGGCCTCGACCGACGAAAGTACTGCCGATTTCACCGAGGCCACGGCCACAACACGGAGCAGTGCATCCAGCTCAAAAAGATGAGATTGAGACCCTCATACGACGAGGGTACCTCGGCAAATTCTGATGGAGCCCGTCGAATCGATCCGTCCCCGACCGACGACCCCAACCGACTGAGGGAGCGGCGAACAACCAACCAACGGTCGGGGTCATCAACATGATCTCCAAACGAGCGGATAGGTGGACGACTGCTACAGGGGAGTCGACGAAAAAGCTGCGCCAGGATAATGTAATCACCTTTACGGATGAAGATGCTCGGGGAATCCAAACTCCCCATGATGACGCTGTTGTTGTCTCGGCAACAATAGCTAATTATGATGTAAAAAGAATTCTCGTCGATAATGGAAGTTCGACCAATATTTTGTTCTACTCGACTTTCTCCCGAATGCGACTGTCGGGTGATCGGCTCAAGAAAGTCTCTACGCCCCTGATAGGTTTCGCTGGAGACGCCGTCATAGTGGAAAGAGAAATTACCCTCCCTGTGACGGCTGGAACCGAACCACAACAAAGCACCACCCATTTAACTTTCACGGTCGTCCAAGTGTCTTCAGCTTACAACGCCATACTTGGAAGACCCAGACTAAATGCCTTCAGAGCGATAGTCTCGACGAATCATCTGCTGGTCCGGTTCCCGACTAAAAATGGAGTTGGAGAAATGCATGGGGACCAACAACTCACCCGACGATGCTTCCAAATCTCGACTCGGAGCGACGCGCGGGAGGATTCCCTGTCGATCGACAAGCTGGATCAACGAGAAGAGCAGGAATTGGGTGAACCGGCCGAGCAGCTAGTTTCCATCCCGATAACAGAAAATCCCGAACGGGTGGTCAGGGTTGGATCGCAATTATCCGACCCAGGGCGACGGCAGCTCATAGAGCTGTTGAAAGCCAATGCTGACATATTCGCTTGGTCGGCAGCGGATATGTCCGGCATCCCTCAGAAACAATGACCCACCGACTCAACATCAACCCTGACATGCGGCCGGTGAGGCAGAAGAAGCGATTTTTTGCTTCCGAAAGGTAGAAGGCCATCGACGAAGAAGTGGACAAGCTACTCGAGGCGGGCTTCATCAGAGAGACCACGTATCCCAATTGGCTCGCCAATGTCGTCATGGTGAAGAAAGCCAACGAAAAGTGAAGGATCTGCATCGACTACACCGATTTGAATCAGGCCTGCCCAAAGGACAGCTTCCCACTTCCGAAGATCGACCAGCTGGTGGATGCGACGTCCGGCTATCGACTGCTCAGCTTCATGGACGCCTTCGCCAGATACAACCAGATCCGGATGGCACCCGAGGATGAGGAGCATACGGCTTTCGTGACCGCCAAGGGCCTTTACTGCTATAGAGTAATGCCCTTCGGTCTGAAGAACGCCAGGGCTATCTACTAGCGACTCATCAATAAGGTCTTCAAAGATCAAATCGGATGCAACATGGAGGTGTACGTGGACGACATGCTGGTGAAGAGTGTGCAAAGCTCAGACCACGTGCAAAATCTCGAAGAAATCTTCTGCACTCTATGATGACATCGGATGAAGCTGAACCCAACTAAGTGCGCCTTCGAAGTGACCTCAGGGAAGTTCCTCAGGTTCCTCATTTCGCAACGAAGAATCGAGGCCAACCCCGAGAAGATCATAGCAATCGTCAACATGTGGCATCCGGATACCAAAAAAGAGGTGCAGCAGCTCAATGGAAGAATCATCGTGCTCAGCCGATTCATTTCTCGGTCAGTCGAGAGATGCCTCCCGTTCTTCAAAACCCTGAGACAAGCAAAGCACTTCTCTTGGCCGGACGAGTGCCGACGGCCTTCGAGGAACTGAAGAAATATTTGACTTCTCTGCCCCTGCTTGTGAGGCCGGAGGTCAGGAAAATGCTGTATCTTTACTTGGCTACCTCCCTAGAGGCAGTTAGCTCGGTGCTCGTCCGAGAGAATGAGAGCCGAGTTCACCAGTCAATATATTACATCAGCAAAGTGCTCCACGAAGCCGAAACTCGATACTCGAAGGCAGAAAAAATGATATTTGCCCTGGTCATTTCAGTACAGCGACTCCGTCCGTACTTCCAGCGCACGCTATCGTGGTTCTCACCGACCAACCACTGAGAGCGATCCTGCACCACCCCGACATATCAGGACGGTTGGCGAAGTGGGCTGGAGACTAAGCGAGTTCGACAATCAGTACCGACCGCGACCTGCTCTGAAAGCCCAAGTTCTGACCGATTTTATTGCGGAGTGCCCGACGACCGACCGAGCATCGAAAGATGGGAGCCCCAAAGAGGCTGGGACCTCCGAATATGACCCCGATTCAACCTGGGTGTTGCACATCGACGGAGCTTCCAACGCTTGAGGAAGCGGGGCCGGGTTCCTTCTCACCAACTCAGAGGGAGTGGTTACCGAGCACACCCTCCGATTTGACTTCAAGACCTCCAACAATCAAGCCGAATATGAGGTGCTCATCGCGGGCTTGGGGTTGGCAAAGGAGCTCGGGGTCGACAGCCTCAAAGTCTTCTCCGACTCTCAGCTGATCGTTGGGTAGGTCAAAGGCGAATTTGAAGTGCGGGATCCGACCATGGCCAAATACCATCAGAAAGTAAGAGATCTCGTAGCGCCCTTCAAGTACTTCGAGATCTCCCACATTCCCAGGGTGAAAAATGCTCGGGCCGACTGCAGCTCGGTCCCCGAAGCGGCCAGAGCACCGGTGAGTTGGGAGACCTCCTTGGAGAGGCGGGAGATCTCCCCCTCAAGCCGGGCCTCTCGATCGATCGACTGCTGCAGCTGGTCGACCGACACCGCCTTGTCGGCCTCAACAGCCATGGCCTTGTCTTTTCAGACCGCTCGGAGATCGTCGAATCTTCGATATCCGACCTCCAGCTCGGATATATTATAAATCAGCCGCAGACAACAAAACCGACCGTCAGAAGACTGAACTTATGAAAACGACAACAAAAACAAAAAGAAAAGAGACTTACCCGGATCATAGTCGGATAGAAAGAGGACAGCATGTCAGACACCCACTGATTCTTCATGACCTCAATATCAGTCGGGAGGATGACCACCTGACATAGCCTCCTGGCCAAGTCGTGGTTGGCCAAGGCCGACGCTCCTTCGAGAAGCGGGGAGTCGGTCGACGCTCTGCAGCCGGCCGACCTCCTGTCGTCGCCAGGTGCCATCAAGGCCTTCCCTCATGCAGAAACCCAAGCCCTGACGTCAGAAAGGGAAGGCATGCTCGACCCCGACTGGGTCCCTCCCGAAGGTGCGGCAGCCACCGACGCAGGTTGTTCGGGCTCGCGCGCCTCTGCCCGAACCTCTCCTGCCGGCTGAGCGACCGGTACATCCTTGATCGATTCCTCGGCCGCCCGTCCCTCGGGCGAGGCTGCTCCCTCGGCCGATGGTTCCTCGGACGGGACTTCAGCGGGCACTGTCGGCACCGACAGTGTGATGACCGGCTCTCGATCCGACGCCCGTTCGGAAACAGACTCCGTTCCCGCCGTCGGTGCAACTTGGGGCCTCTTGGGAGGCCGCGATGGTTTGGCTCCATGCGCGGGCCTCTTCCGCGCCGCATGCTGTCGAACATCGACTGCTGTTAACCTCATCCGCGGTGGCATGTCTGCAATTTCAACAGCGGGTCAGCACCAAAAGATAGAGAAAAGGAAAAAGAAGAAGAAAGAAGGAAAACAGACCTAGGCGAGGACCCGAGCTTAGACCAGCATCGTACAAGGCTTGCTCGGTGACAAGCTCCTTCTGCTTCGGCACCGAGATGTCCTTCAGACGGTGGAAGTCTTCTCGGTCTCTGACCTCCATCTGACTGTTCTCGTTTGGTTGGGTTCGGGGGTCTCCCCAGCGGGTAGGAAACCCCCAAGGGACGGAAGAAGAGATGAAGAAGAACTGGTTCTTCCATCCATGAATTGACGATGGAAGACCAGTGATAAAGGAGAGACCATTCCAAGGGTTGAAATACCACCACCCTCGGGCTTTAGGGTGAGGTCGGAGAACAAAGAAAGCTCGAAAGAGCGAAAGGCGAGGATTGGTCGGCAAAAACCGACACAACAGGGCAAAGCTGACTACCAGTCGGACCGAGTTCGGTGCAAGTTGCGTCGGACACAGCCCGTAGTAATCCAGCACGTTCCAGACAAATTTCAAAATTGAAAAATGAAGACTGGTCCGAAGGTCCTCGACGTAGAAGGCCACCTGGCCCACAGGCCGGTTGTTAACCCGACCATCGACTCCAGGGTCGAACAGCTGAAACTGCTTCGGGATGCAATCTGCTCCCGGAGCCGATCAACGTTCGGCCCCGAAAGTGAAGAGACCTCCACCTCCGGGGTCGACCGAGAATCGTCAGTCGGGTTCCCCGACCGACTTTCTCGTGGAGATGATCTAGCCATTACGCTGGAACAGAAGTCAAAGAATGAGAGGAAGAAGAAAGAGAACTACGAGAAAGCGAGGAAGAAGACAAAGGACAACAATGAAGGCTCCTAAAGAAAAAGACTTTCTAAGGGAAGAAACGGGGATGATTACCTGAGTCGAGGGACCACACGGCCAGGATCTCGACAGCAAGTTTGGAAAGTAAAATTTTGGATGCAGGCGACCTTGTATATATAGTGCCCCTCGACGGCCGTGATGAGAGCACGTCCAGTGAGGATCTCCCAGATCGTGACACGTGGCGACATCTGGACCCTCCTTCGGCCCGACGGTTCGATGCACCTGCCCTCAGATCGGGCCACGTCACCTCCATCCGCTTGAGCAGATCCAGCCCAATGGCCCCCTGCCACACGGCGGAAAAGCCGTGGTGTTTCGCATTCCTGAAGAGACGGCAGAAACGGAGGTTTTCATTCCCGATAGGATGCCTGACACCGACGGGATGTCTGACACTGACGGGATGCTTGACACGGATGGAACGTCTGACACCGACGAGTCACCTGACGTCCGTGAGACGTCTGGCGTCGGACCAAATATTGGTACGATCGCCAGAGTCGGAGCATAATGCGATGGGTATCCACTCTTTTTGCTCGACGCCGCCGTCCATGCAAGGACACTGGCCAGCACGTCATCCGACTCAGGAGTGGGGGGGGGGCAACTGTTGGGATATACCGACCGGCCCCTCTCAAGCCGACTCATCGTCGGACCTGCCTGACCGGCGCCCAACTCTACCGACCGCACCAACCGATGACTGCCGACACCGTCCGACCGAATATATGTTTGTTGGGTAGATCCTCTCCGTTCCCGACTGGTCGAACTGCGGAGCCCGATATCCGACTCCCGCAATGCGCCCGACTGACCGCCGGAGGGTCCCTAGATCTTCACCCGACGTCCTACGGCCAAATGCCGATGTATGGTCGGTCGGCTCCTCCGAACACCGTACGGCTGTTGAGGGCCGCCGTCCTGACAAAGGCATGCGGCGCAGCTGCCCTGGGACATTGTCCCACCTAAGGCATGGGTCAACCCTAGTGATTTGACAGTCCCACGGTGATTTGACAGCCCCACGGCGATCCTGACAGCCTCCGGCGATTTGACAACTCTCCCATTGTCTGCGCCATTAATGACGGCGCCATGCCGCACTCTACTATAAAACGGAGAAGGCAATAGTGCTGGAGGAGGTTCCTTCGAAATCCTTGGGCTTACTCTACCCTCTCGCTCTCGCTGAGCTCCTTGATTCTTTTCTACTGTTGCCTAGTCTCCTCTCTGACTTGACCGTCGGAGGGTCCCCGCCGGAGTCACCTCCGATCAGTACGGACTTCTTTTACAGACGCTCGTTCCCGGCGATCAGGCGATGAGGAGATTGGCCGCAACAAGATGTATATACATCACACCCTGCAAACCATGCAGGAACACAGTTGACATGATCGGTTGTGCAGTTGATTTATATATGATTAAATTAAATTGATAATAGATAATATGGTATAAGAAGTCGTAAACAAATTGACAGCATAATTGGTGAACCATCGTATGAGACATCCCGCTTCGCTATGTGATTAAAACAACGGAGACAAAAACATCGACAACAGTGATTATTGCACAGTTTTCAAGGACATTAGTATTAATGATATCCGAGGGCGCCTTGGCCTCCACTGCAACTCCAGAACAGTTAAACATAACTTTCAAAAAATCCAAATTAGCAAATTAAACACACATTAAAAAAAAAAAAAATCGCAACAATGAATCTATAGCTATACAAGACCTCAGGTTTATATAATTTGTTGAATGGTTTTAACTTCCAAACTAGTTTAATCATCCGTGACCAACTTCCGAAAAAATCATGCTAAAAAAAAAAATCAACTTTGTCCCTCTCCTTGCTAACATCATCATAAAGAATCGTCACAGAACATTAGAAAATGAAATCATTAAGGAAATTTAAAAGAACAAATCATCCTACGAATCAGAACACATATAAGGATATGAAACAATCGAACAATGCAGCGAACAAACACAAACTTCATCTAGTAAATCAAGTCGAACAATGGGAACAGATGGGGGGAAGAGAGAGGGAGAGAGAATCTCGAACCTGGGAGATGGGGCGAAGGCTAAGGCAAAACCCTAATACCTAAGAATCGGGTGGGGAGAAGAGAGAGAAGCGGATAATATACGAAGAGGAAATAGGATATTCTTTCTTTATATAAAGCGGAAGAGGTTTAGGCGATGAATGAAAAGATGACGACCAAGAAGAACAATTACAGTCTGAGCCGCCTTTGTGTTCTCCATCTTGTGTATTTAAATTCGGCAATCGAATCGGGTCGGGTCAGATCGGATCGGGTTATAAAGGGTGGGTGGGATATAATCCAGACTTTGTCAATTCAAATCTAACTAAACCATTAAACCGGACAAAAATTTAAATTTGAGTCTGATCATCTTATGAAAGAGAAACTCCAACCAAATCCATAACTACGGATGATAATTTTGACTGATCCACTGACTATCCTGTCCGATCCGAACTTAATAAGATGGATTTTATCCGATCCGATTAAAATTAGAGATAGATGTGAGTTCTCAAAAAAATATTTGATATTAATTCGGATCAAATACAGATAATGGTATGTCTCATCTTGAATCCAATCCAATACAATCTTAATCTATTTTTTTTTTAAAAATTATAATTATTTTATAATATTTATTTATTGAATTCTTTATCCAACTCAACCCAATCCCTCTTATCTATTTGATCTGACCCGACTCGAGATAGATATAGAGTATATATGGGTATTGGGTTTTTAATTGTGGGATGAATATGGATATTAATCGATTCGATCTATATCCAACCTATTACCATCCCTACCTATAACAAGTTGAACCAAATCAAACGTGTTAAATGGATTACGCATTACTAATATATGATATAGTTTATTTTTTTATTTCTAAAATAGATGCCATAAACCATAGCAAAGTTGCAAAGTTTTTATTTCAGCTAATATTTTGTACCGCTATTGACTACTGCTATGATACATAATATATCTCAGCCATTATTATATCAGCTGATGTAAACAGATATAACCTAATATATTGGCTAACATAATACCAAAATATTATCAAAGATTCTTAATTTAGATTTTAACATAATAAATTGATATTTTAGTTACTAAACCACTGATTATAATAATTGTTATGGGTTCATCGAAAATCTCCATTCATATAGTATCACTAATGCCGTAAAAAACCATGTTGACCTATGACCAAATCTGACCCGATCCATTTAGACTTGACACAATGATAACCAAGGAAGCCAAGCTGGGTTCAAATATTAGACTTGTTCGGCATTCCACATTTCTAGCTAGGTTTGGATTTCATAAACATGATCCAACCCTCATATTGGGTCTTCTTATTAGTTGCTCGATTTGACCCAACCAAATTAACCTGAAGAAAGTATTTAAGTCATTTCTTCTTTTCTTTTGTTCATAGAAAATCACTTAAACTAATCTCACTACATTAAAAAGGCTGGCTATTGAGGTTGTTTACATCTTTTAGTAGATTGAAGTTGTAGATAACATTAACTCATAGAGTTTTGACTGTATTAGCAAACAATTTTGTGGCAATCAAAATTCAAATTGATTTCAAAGTAAGGACAAAATTTTTTTCATAAATTCTTGTTAGTAAATAAATGTACACTTGGACTTGAATCGGATCCAAATATTTTGGGTTGGGTCTGGTTCATACATGATCCTGACCTAATCCAACTGACCAGCTAGGTCTAAAATATTTTTCATGGATCCAACCCAACCTAATATAATCTACTGGATTGGGTTAAGATCTAATATCAAGACATGCACATTAAACCAGATAGAGTGCCCTTGTTCAACCCAACCTCATTTGCAAGCCTAAATATCACCTACAATGTTAGAAATCTAGGCACTTTGTATTCTTGCCGGCTTTCTATATCACCCAAGATAAACTAAGATCTTGGTTCATCTTAGCATTATGCATCCTCTGAGATGGCGAGATCTCCATGATCGAAACTCTTGGTCAAGTGAGGCCTCATTCTAGATGGGAAATATTCTTGGAACAATTAAATCTCGATTGAATGTAGAATAGCAGTATTCCTAGAGTGAAGGTTTCAAATAACACATTATATCATTATAACTAACCCTTATTCAAAACTATTTTTGAGCATCTAATATATATATATATATATATATATATATATATATATATATATATATATATATATATATATATATATATATTAAAATGGAGGCTTCTATGTTAGTAGAGCCTCAGTCTGCCATGCATATATATGCTATATTTGCCATGCGTATATAAAAATAATAAATAATATTTAAGTATATACTTTAGAAGGATAAATAGTATTTAATAGATATTAAATAATATTTAGAAATGTATTTAGGTACATTTATATATGGTATATCTTTGGAATGTCCACCACGTGTACACTACGTATATTCACCACGTACACATGAAAAGGCAAATAGTGTTTAAGTATATGCTAGGAAAGGGCATATTTAATAAATATTGAATAGTATTTAGAAATACATTATGCCATAGTTATTCATGTACATTTTGGAACATTTATATATTGTATATGCATTCAATAAATGTCGAGATTAATTTTGGCTTAATTACTTTAAAATCTTATATTTTTAGAGGGTTTTCATTTTTATCCGGAACTTTGATTCCTTGCCATCAGATCCTCAAACTTTTATAATGTTATAATTTTTTTTCTGATTACTACTTCCATCAAATGGTCATGATGAAAATGTCACGTGCTATCATGTGATACGTAATGAAAGCTGATGTAGAATGCTAAACTCCTCTATTTCTTTCTTCTAGCTTGGATTTCTACTTTCAATTTCATCACTCTCTCACTGCTACCTCCTCTAAAATTCTACCACCTCCTACACCACCATCGATACCTTTGTCTATATCATCACTAGCTCTAAACCCTTCTCCATGGATGCCACAGCCATCACCAAGACCACTTCCATCACCACCCTTTCCATCAAGTGTTGAAAAATTTGAACTTTGAGATCACTGAGATCTTGGTTCTCTTTTTTTTTTATTATTTATATTTACTTGGAAAATTATGTGATTGATAGGATTTTTGGATTTGCAATGATTCAAATTGTTGGTATGTTTGATCTATAGCTAATCTTATAAACTCACAAAGCTAACCTTGGACAATCTAAATATTAAAAGAAGTCAAGAAGAAAATAAGAACAAAGAATCCTAATCCTCCATGCTTTATTCTCCCATCTTCTTCTTCTCAGGTAGGTTGTGCTCCAAAAAGGTAGAAGAAAAATAATCAAATGAAAAGTAAAAACTATAGTTAGAAGGAAGAAATGGAGAAGAAAAAGTTTAAGATTCTATATTAGCTAATTATATACCACATCAACTTTCACTATGTTATATGATAGCACGTGATATTTCCATCATAGTCATCAGACAAAATAGCACTCAAGAAAAAAATTACAACATTATAAAAGTTTGAGGATCTGATTACAACGAGTCAAAGTTTAGAATAAAAATAAAAACTTCTAAAAAATTTAATATTTTTACAGTAATTAAGCTTTTATATTACTGTGTATGTGAAATTATAAATAAGGACTTAAATTTATGCAGATTTACTGAAATTGCCATTGTAAATATACACATGCATATGCATGGATGTGCCCATGGTCACGATCAATAGAACTCGGGGTGCACTGGTTCAAAGCACCAGAGATGGATGACACATGGCAAAACTTTCTTTGTTAATGTATACTGGACTATCTTTTATTGTCAAAATAATACTAGCTTATAACCCCATGTGATGCATGGGATACCAAAGCCAGCTTCTTCTTATCGATCGGAGTCAAAACTTCCTCAGCTGGATCAGTCATACATATTATCAAATACTTGTACGACAACAATATAAACCTTCCTCAATGTTCTAGCAATAAACAGAAGGAGAATTTAAGAAATAGAACTCAAAATATTTCTTCTAATAATACGTTAAATAGTCATCAGTTTGGATACACATTGGTTTTAATTTATAAATACAATAATCATAGTAATACTTTGGATGGAAATGCAGAAGATCTATATTAAACATATTTTTTTAGCAATTAAAAAAAATCATTTATCTTAATTTCTTTTTTTTGGGGGGACCTACGTAATAGATAATGTGATATGCTAAATCATCTAATATAAATCTTACAATTATTGAATAGTGCACATCTAACATGGATTGTGTTGACCTCATCAAATGGTGCACAATTTAAGTCAATCCTATCGTGATCCAAAGACCTAATCCCCTATACCTTATATAAAACTTTAGTGTGAGATGCACACGCATTACACATGCTCATTCCTACCCTTCTTTTCCTAAGGAACCGAACTTGCTCAACGATCACTACCTCCACTTCTTGGTTGCATATACATAAATAAACTTGATTAATGTGGTCTATTCAACTCAAGGGCCAAATGCGTGTCATGTTAACTTGCACCAGCCACCACAGAATGAGAGAGATGAAGACTCAAGGCTTATGGTACAATATGTCCTTTTCCTTACTTTCTGAACGTTAGCTTTGTGAGATAGGAGGTGCTGTTTTGATAGCTGAGGTAGGAGTTATGCTTGGAATCATAGAAATTGGATTTAAAACAGAGGCTTCTGCATTAAGGTTAAGAAAATAGATATAATAAAATATTTATGTACACTAAAATAGATAAATACATAATATTTAAAATTATAGATATTTTAAATAGATAATATATATTTTTAAAATAGATATAATAAAATAAATAAATAAAATTAAATATTATTTAAAAAAAAATCACATCCCATGCATCGTATGGGGTTATAAGCTAGTATGAACTTAGAGTGGTACCTAACTCCCATAAAACAGATGTCATACCATTTTTCAACTAATTCAGGAGCTTATCAGCACTCTTAGGTGACCTTAAATCAAATAGAATTGCACTGTGTAAAGCTTTCTTTGAACAAATTTTTTTTTTTAATATTGAGAAATATGGAGACTAATGATATTAAACTATTAGTCACCCAATTTATTTAATAAAAAGATAATTGTACAATAAAGTATAATAGAGAAATAAAGAATATACAAAGTTTAAAGGACAAAAACCTGCTTAAAGGATAGAAACCAAAGCTAAATAGGACTTAGAAGGTGTTGGTGCAAAAATCCGCCTGCGCCGGAGAAGCTGGAGTCGAGGGAGTCACGGTCGCCGTCGGAACCTGCAAAAGAAGTCTAAACCGGAGGTGGGGTTGCTCCGGCAAGACCCTCCGACGCTCAAGTCAGTTCTCTGTCTCAACAAGAATGGAGTGCTCGAATGAAAAATTTTTAGCAGAGTTTTGAGATGGTAAATGGAGCTTATAGAATAACGTATCTGGGGTTCCCCTTTTATAGACGGAGGGGGCAACAAATTGACAGTGACGCCTGTAACCGTCCGGTCATGGGCCGCCCAGAGTCAGGAGGAATTTATTGCGGAGGGTAGTGGAGCGAAATCGTGGCTATCGCTGTGGCTCGCCACGTGGAATCAGTTACGGGGAGTGGAGCGACGTCCGCTGTCGTGACTTGTCAGGGAGTGATGGAATCGCACAGAATCCGCCGCAGGGAGTGGAGCAAAATCGTGGCCGTTAATACGGCCTGTCAGGGGGTAATGGAGCTACGCAGGGTCCGCCGCAGGGAGTGGAGCAGAATCGTGGCCGTTAATACGGCCTGTCAGGGGGTCCAGACTTGTCGGCCGAAGTTCGATTGGAGTCGGTAGCGAGGTCTGGCTCCCGTAGGAGTCCAGACGGAGTCTTTCTTGCAGCAGAAGTTGTGGATGGAGCCCGGCTCTCGTAGGAGTCCGGGCGAAGTCTTCCTTGCAGTAGAAGTCAAGTGCGAAGTCTGGCTCCTGCAGTAGAAGTTGGTGACGAAGTCCGGCTCCCGTAGGAGTCCGGACGGAGCCTTCTTTGCGGTAGAAGTCGTGGACGGAGTCCGGCTCCCATAGGAGCCCGGGCGGAGTCTTCCTTACGGCAGAAGTTGTGGACGGAGCCCGGCTCCCGTAGGAGTCCGGGCGGAGTCTTCCTTGCAGTAGAAGTCGAGTGCGAAGTCCGGCTCCCGTAGGAGTCCGGATGGAGCTTATCAGCAGTTGAAGTCGGTGACGGAGCCCGACTCCCGTGGGAGTTCGGGTTGAGCCTTCCTGCAATTAAAATCAAAGACGAGGTTCGGCTCCCGTAGGAGTCCAGACAAGGCTTACCTGTAGTAGAAGTTGGTGACGAAGTCCAGCTCCCGTAGGAGTCCGGACGGAGCCTTCTTTGCGGTAGATGTCGTGGACGGAGTTCGGCTCCCGTAGGAGCCCGGGCGGAGTCTTCCTTGCGGCAGAAGTTGTGGATGAAGCTCGACTTCCGTAGGAGTCCGGGCGGAGTCTTCCTTGCAGTAGAAGTCAAGTGCGAAGTCCGGCTCCCGTAGGAGCCCGGGCGGAGTCTTCCTTGTGGCAGAAGTTGTGGACGGAGCCCGGCTCCCGTAGGAGTTCGGACGGAGTCTTACTTGCAGTAGAAGTCGAGTGCGAAGTCCGGCTCCCCTAGGAGTCCGGACGGAGCTTATCAGCAGTTGAAGTCGGTGACGGAGCCCGACTCCCGTGGGATTCCGGGTGGAGCCTTCCTGCAATTAAAATCAAAGACGAGGTTCGGCTCCCGTAGGAGTCTGGACAAGGCTTACCTGCAGTAGAAGTTGGTGATGAAGTTCAGCTCCCGTAGGAGTCCGGACGGAGCCTTCTTTGCAGTAGAAGTCGTGGACGGAGTCCGGCTCCCGTAGGAGCCCGGGCGGAGTCTTCCTTGCGGTAGAAGTTATGGACGGAGCCCGGCTCCCGTAGGAGTCCGGACGGAGTCTTCCTTGCAGTAGAAGTCAAGTGCGAAGTCCGGCTCCTGCAGTAGAAGTTGGTGATGAAGTCCGGCTCCCGTAGGAGTCCGGACGGAGCCTTCTTTGCGGTAGAAGTCGTGGACGGAGTCCGGCTCCCGTAGGAGCCCGGGCGGAGCGATGGAAGTTCACCACCAGTAGTCGAAAGTCGGAAGAGACTTGCGAGGGTCGATCCCGTCGAGAACTTCGGCCGAGGGTATTTTATACCCAACACCAGTCCCCCCACTTCCGAGTTTGAATTTCAAATGAAGGAAGTATAGTGAGGTTGTCGCAGCCGAAGTTCTCCCTCTGATGTCCGCGCGCAACCGTCCTCGAATATGTCGGCATTTAATGCGCTCATGCTGGAACCCTTTTTCTGATTAGGGCAACCCGAAGAGTCTTTTCGGAACTCCCACCGGGATGTGATCCCAAGCGTCGCGCCATGAAAGTTTGCGAACGGTCAACTCCTGGTCGCGGCGAGTGGGACACGTGGTGGGCATTGGTTGGCCTAGGGGCACCTGCCATCATAATTGCGCCAGGTTTTGTTGCCTATTTAAACCCCCCACCCTTCCTTCGGGGGCTTTACTTCGCCTAAAGGACGACACCTTTCTTTCACCTGAGAGCTTAGCCACTTAGCCACTCCATCGGTGCCCCTGCTGACTCCAAGTGTCCTCCACGCTGGTCTTCGCCGTCTCTCTGCCATCTCCAGCCCCCCGATTCCTCTCTAAAGGGTTCCCCCGCAAGGGCCTCCGCCCCGGAGGCCAACCTCAAGAGGATGCCACAGACTTGGAAGAGCGCAAGGGGGAGAACAGCAGTCTGCGAGTTCTCCGATCGTCGAGCGACCGCTGAAGGTTCCTGTCGCTTTAAAGGGGGCTCGAGGGAGGATTTCTTCAACAACAGGGGTTTAATAATGGGGACAATCGGTGAAGGCATTCTGCCTGAGAATTTCGGAGTAGCAAGACGGGGTGACACTGGTCAAGAGGGCAAAGCTGTCGTCACAAGCTGTGGTGGAATCCTTGATGTCGTCGGGGCCGAGGGACCAGAAGCGGTCGGTGCCGACGGTGGGGCAGTAAAACTTGTTGCGGGGACGGTGGAAGTAGCGCATGCCGACCTTGCCGGAACACTTTGGACGGTGGTTGTCGTGGAGCATTTGGTGATGGCGCATATCTCTGGCGCCATTGCTGCTTCCGGGGTAACTCCGGTTCTTCTTGAAACAGGTCTTCGTCGCCGCTGCCGTTGTCCTTACTGCCCCCTGGAATCTATCCCATCCTTTTCCCCCTAGGGTTGGAATTTCAGAGGTGGAGTGGAACAAGGTGGGGGCGAGAGCCGACAAGCTTGTCACACGCACTGAAAAATACGGCTGGAAAGGATAGAAACGGGAAGAGAAGTTTGCAGCTTGAAGTGACCTCCGGTATATCCCTTCCAAGCCGTGTGCTCGAGCCTTGTAATAATGTATTCTTTTCCGACCCTCCGGGTCTTGTAACGTACATCTTGTTAGTCGAAAAATGAGGAAGTGATTTTTTTACCTTATCCATACTTTGCGTCGAACCGTTGTCTGCTGAACTTTTTCCTTTGCCGTTGCTATTGTTGTATTCCCTCCATCTCCTCTCTCTTTTTCTTCTTACTTCAGGTTTGTGTTGAAAGCTTCCTTGAAAGCTGGGGTTCTTGATGAGAGCCCTAGTCTTTGCCGAGACAGAGTTCTCTGTGTCTTGGACGCTGTTTGTTTTTCATTTGTCATTGACGTGACCCATCGCCTTCCTTTTTTCTCTTTCACTTGGAATTTTTCCTCCGCCCTTGGGGAGGTTACAGGAGTTCAGCTTCCGTAGGCGAAGTCGGGACATAGTTCGGCTCCCGTGGGAGTCCGGACGGAGTCTTCCTGCAATCAGAGTCAAGTGCGAAGTCTGGCTCCCGTAGGAGTCCGGACGGAGCTTGCCAGCAGTCGAATTTGGTGGCGGAGTCCGGCTCCCGTGGGAGTCCGGGCAGAGTCTTCCTTGCAGTAGAAGTCAAGTGCGAAGTCCGGCTCTCGTAGGAGTCCGGACGGAGCTTATTAGCAGTTGAAGTCAGTGACGGAGCCCGGCTCCCGTGGGAGTCCGGGTGGAGCCTTCCTGCAATTAAAATCAAAGACGAGGTTCGGCTCCCGTAGGAGTCCGGACAAAGCTTACCTGCAGTAGGAGTTGATGACGAAGTCCGGCTCCTATAGGAGTCCGGACGGAGCCTTCTTTGCGGTAGAAGTCGTGGACGGAGTCCGGCTCCCGTAGGAGCCCGGGCGGTCTATCACGAGGGGGCCGCTGGGGGAAGTCCCTCCCCTTGTCTCTAGCGCGGCCGTGGCCGTACATATGGGCGTTGCTGGGCCCTTCCCACCTTCCGACCTAAAGAGAGCCGGTCCTTCGACTTTCCTAACAGGGTTGTGGGGGTGCATGTGAGCACTGTAGGACCTCTCCCCCCATCCGGTCTAAAGGGAACCGGGCCTTCGACTTTGCTCAAGTTAGGGCGAGGTTCTCCTCCTGTCCCTAACAGGGCTGTGGGGGCGCGTGTGGACGTTGTAGGGCCTCTCCCCCCATCTGGTCTAAAGAGAACTGGGCCTTCGACTTTGCTCAAGTTAGGGCGAGATTCTCCTCCTGTCCCTAACAGGGCTGTGGGGGCGCGTATGGGCGTTGTAGGGCCTCTCCCCCCATCCGGTCTAAAGGGAATCAGGCCTTCGACTTTGCTCAAGTTAGAGCGAGGTTCTCCTCCTGTCCCTAACAGGGCTGTGGGGGCGCGTATGGGCGTTGTAGGGCCTCTTCCCCCATCCGATCTAAAGGAAACCGGGCCTTCGACTTTGCTCAAGTTAGGGCGAGGTTCTCCTCCTGTCCCTAACAGGGCTGTGGGGGCGCGTATGGGCGTTGTAGGGCCTCTCCCCCCATCCGGTCTAAAGGGAACCGGGCCTTCGACTTTGTCGAGACGAGGTTTCCCTCTCACTTCCGAGATAATTTGTTTGGATTGTCCTGTGGATGTAGAATAGTACCAAAGATATGCAGATATACAACTCTTAATTAAAATGAAGTTATTGGTAGTACATTCGTAAGTTCTCCGAGCTCCATGGTCGCGGGAGGTCGGCTCCTCCGAGCTCCTTAAGATAATAAGTCCCGGGCCGAACTACTCCTTTGACCTCGTACGGGCCTTCCCAGTTTGGGGCGAGCTTCCCTCGATCCTGAGGCAGCGAGACAGCGGCTCGTCGAAGTACTAGATCTCCTGCTTTAAAGACTTTGTTCTTGACCCGAGCGTTGTAGTATCGAGCGACTTTCTGTCTGTAGGCTGCCATTCGAACCTGAGCTATCTCTCATTTTTCTTCCAGCAGGTCGAGGTTGGCTTTAAGACTTCGCGAGTTTTGGTGTTCGTCGAATGCTACGACTCGCATCGATTAGAGTTTAAGCTCAATTGGGATGACGGCCTCCGTACCGAAGGCCAAAGCAAAGGAGGTTTCCCCCGTGGGCAGCCTTTGGGTAGTTCGGTATGCCCACAGCACATGATAAAGTTCGTCCGCCTAAGTTCCCTTCACCTTTTCGAGCCTTGTCTTAATCTCCTGCAGAAGGGTTCTGTTAGTCACCTCAGCCTCGCCGTTCGTCTGAGGATGGGCTATCGATGTGAAGTTGTGGGAGATGTTTAGATCTTCATAGAATTCGGTAAATTTCGCTCCCGCGAATTGCCGTCCATTATCAGTGATCAGGGTCCTAGGCAGACCAAATCTACACACGATCGACTTCCAGATGAAATCTTGCACTTTTGCTTCTGTGATTTTTGCCAGTGGTTCGACTTCAACCCATTTGGTGAAGTAGTCGATCGCTATAAGGAGAAACTTTCTCTGTCCAGACGCCATAGGAAAAGGGCCAAGGATGTCCATCCCCCACTGCGTGAAAGGCCATGGGGCACTCAAGGGCGTGAGCTCGGTGGTGGGCTGTCTCTGGACGTTAGCATATCTCTGGCATCGATCGCATTTTCTGACATATTCGATCGAATCATGATGCATTGTCGGTCAGTAATATCCTTGACGGAGCAACTTGTGGGATAAAGATCTAGCCCCCAAATGGTTTCCGCAGATTCCTTCATGCACTTTCCACAAGGCATAGTCAGCCTCTGAAGGCCGGAGGCATTTTAAGAGGGGCAAAGAGTATGATCTCTTGTATAATTTGCCCTCATAAAGGATATACCGGGAGGCTTGGTTCCAGAGTTTTCGAGCTTCTTTCGCATCCTGGGGGAGAACTCCATCTCTGAGATAGATTATCAAGGGGTCGACCCAGCAGGGCTCGTAGTCAATCTCCATCACGGATCGTGACTCTTCTGTACTCGGGCGCTCTAGAACTTCAAAGAGAACGCCCTTGGGCAGTTCGGTCGGAGCCAGCATTGTCAGCCTGGAGAGAAGGTCAGCCCTGGTATTTTCCAATCTTGGGATCTGTTTGATGTTGAAGCTGCTAAAGGCGGGGACGAGCTCCTTTACCCTTTCGAGGTATTTGGTCATACTGTCCTTCCGTGCTTCGTAACTTCCGCTGACTTATCCCACTACTAGTTCAGAGTCAGTATGGACCCGAAGCCGGTCTATTCCCAGCACTTCGGTGACCCTTAGTCCTGCAATCAGAGCTTCATATTCTGCTCCATTGTTTGTCGCGGAAAACTCAAAATGCAGAGCGTACTCCACGATGATTCTCTCCGGACTAACTAAGATTAGGCCTGCACCCGTGCCTGACAGGCTGGAAGACCCGTCCACATAGAGGGCCCAAAAGCGATCAGAAGGATCCGCTTCTTCTTTGGGGGAGTCCGGTCGGGACTTCAAGTCGTCAATTTCGCTTTGTTCAGGTTCAGTCTCCTCTGGGATAGTATACTCCACTATGAAATCTGCCAGTATTTGGGCCTTCACTGCTGGCATGGGTCGATAGTTGATGTCAAATTCTGTGAGCTCGATCGCCCACTTTGCCATCCTTCCAAAGGCATCCGCCCAGTGCAAAATCATCTTGATCGGTTGATCAGTGAGCAGCATCACGGTGTGTCCTTGAAAGTAGGGCCGGAGCCTCCGGGCTGCGATCAACAAGGCATAAGTCAGTTTTTCTAATTTGGTGTACTTGGTCTCGACGTCCCTCAAAGCGCGGCTGACGTAGTAGATCGGCCGCTGGACCTTCGCCTCTTCTTTGACAAGGACGGCCGCGAGAGCCATGGGAGAGACCGCCAGGTATAAAAATAGTTCTTCCCCAGGCTCCGGCTTTGCCAACAGCGGGGGTGAGATGAGGTAGCTCTTTAGCTCCTCGAACGTCTGTTGGCACTCAGAGGTCCAGCAAAAGTTCTTGGGCTGCTTGAGGGTTTGAAAGAAGGGCAAGCATCGCTCGGCCGACCTTGCGACGAAGCGATTCAGGGCCGCTATCCTCTCCGTGAGGCGCTGAACCTCTTTTATCGACTTTGGGGCGGTCATCTCCTGGATGGTATAAATTTTCTCTGGATTGGCCTCGATCCCGCGCCCCGACACCATGAAGCCCAGGAACCTTCCCGAGGTTACCCCGAAAGCACATTTAGTTGAGTTCAGCTTCATTCTATATTTTTGGAGAGCGTCGAAGGTCTCCTCGAGGTCGGTGACGTGATCTCTGGAAGATTTGCTCTTTACAAGCATATCGTCCACGTAGACCTCCATGTTACGGCCGATCTGCTCCTTGAAGATTTTGTTCACCAACCGTTGGTAAGTTGCGCCCGCATTTTTGAGGCCGAAAGGCATGACCCTGTAACAGTAAAAGCCACGATTAGTAATGAAAGCGGTCTTTTCTTCATCTTCCAGTGCCATTCTGATTTGATTGTAGCCGGAGAACGCATCCATGAAGGTGAGGAGCTCATGGCCCGAGGTCGTGTCCACCAGTTGATCAATTTTGGGAAGGGGGTAGCTGTCCTTTGGACAGGCCTTATTTAGCTTTTTGAAGTCTATGCACATCCTCCACTTGCCGTTGGTTTTTTGACTAGGACAACGTTGGAAATCCAATCAGGATAATTGACTTCCTTAATGAATCCGGCTTTAAGGAGCTTGTCCACTTCTTCGGCTATCGCCTTCTGCCTCTCCGGGGCATGACTTCGGATTTTTTCTTTCGTCGGTCGATGCTTTGGATCGACGGTCAGGCGATGCTCCATGACTTCCGTGTCGATCCCTAGCATATCTACTGGAACCCAAGCGAAAACGTTCGCATTCTTTCGTAGAAAATCAACGAGACGCGTCCGCACCTCCCCCTCTAGGTTGGAGCCGATCATCGCTACATGCTCCGCGTTCCCGTCGTTCAAAGGGATTGGTATCAGATCCTCAATCGGGGTGCCCCTCTCTTCGATGAGGTCATCACGCGCATCCAACCCATCAACGGGACAGGGGCCAGATTGGTCGCTTTCTTGCAAGGCTATGCTGTAGCAGTGCCTGGCCAGGGCTTGGTCTCCCCGTACCTCTCCGATCCCCTGGCTGGTGGAGAATTTCAACTTCAAATGGTAGGTTGACACGACGGCTCGGAGAGCATTGAGGCCAGGTCGGCTGAGAATTGCATTGTAGGCTGACAGCACCTTCACCACCAAGAAATTCACCAGAGCCCTGGATTGCCTTGGATGCCGACCTGCGACCACAGTCAAAGCTATCATTCCTTCCGTCGGAACAGCATCACCGGTAAACCCTACCAGAGGGGAGCTAATCGGTCTCAAATGGCCGTCCAGGATGGACATTCTTGAAAAGGCATCGTAGAACAAGATGTCGGTCGAGCTCCCATTGTCGACGAGAATGCGATGGACATCGTAATTCGCTATATTCATGGAGACTACGACCGCATCGTTATGAGGGAATTGGACTCCCTGGGCGTCTTCTTCAGTGAAGGTTATGGGCTCTTCAGTCCTTTGCCGCTTGGGGGGTACGGATGGAGCGTTGGTTGCTTCTTGCCGGGATCCTCCCGAGACGGTGTTGGCGAAATCCATTGGAGGCCGATTGTCCGGCCACTCCATGCCGGCGACCATTGCTGGAGGAAGCAGGACCCGGGAAACCAGAGGCGGGATTGGGGCCCGAGATACGGCTGCGGAGACCGTGGGTAGCTGTGCGGATGCTTCACGAGAAAAACTGGGTGAGAACCCAGTGGGGGAGAGGAGGAGCGGGTGTCGGAGAAGATGGCTGGAGGCGGCCCCGTTGAGCGCTCCTTTAAGAACAAGGGTATCGCGAAGGTTCAACCCCCTTCCTCTAGCGCCAATCCTGTTGGTGCAAAAATCCGCCTGCGCCGGAGAAGCTGGAGTCGAGGGAGTCGCGGTCGCCGTCGGGACCTGCAAAAGAAGTCTAAACTGGAGGTGGGGTTGCTCTGGCAAATCTCCTCCGACGCTCAAGTCAGTTCTCTGCCTCAACAAGAATGGAGTGCTCGAACGAAAAATTTTTAGCAGAGTTTTGAGATGGTAAATGGAGCTTATAGAATAACGTATCTGGGGTTCCCCTTTTATAGACGGAAGGGCAACAAATTGACAGTGACGCCTGTAACCGTCCGGTCATGGGCTGCCCAGAGTCAGGAGAAATTTATTGCGGAGGGTAGTGGAGCAGAATCGTGGCTATCGCTGTGGCTCGTCACGTGAAATCAGTTACGGAGAGTGGAGCGGCGTCCGCTGTCGTGACTTGTCAGGGAGTGGTGGAATCGCACAGAATCCACCGCAGGGAGTGGAGCAAAATCGTGGCCGTTAATACGGCCTGTCAGGGGGTAATAGAGCTACGCAGGGTCCGCCGCAGGGAGTGGAGCAGAATCGTGGCCGTTAATACGGCCTGTCAGGGGGTCCAGACTTGTCGGTCGAAGTTCGGTTGGAGTCGGTAGCGAGGTCTGGCTCCCGTAGGAGTCCAGGCGGAGTCTTCCTTGCAGTAGAAGTTGTGGACGGAGCCCGACTCCCGTAAGAGTCCGGGCGAAGTCTTCCTTGCAGTAGAAGTCAAGTGCAAAGTCCGGCTCCTGCAGTAGAAGTTGGTGACGAAGTCCGGCTCCCGTAGGAGTCCGGACGGAGCCTTCTTTGCGGTAGAAGTCATGGACGGAGTCCGGCTCCCGTAGGAGCTCGGACGGAGTCTTCCTTGCGGCAGAAGTTGTGGACGGAGCCCGGCTCCTGTAGGAGTTCGGGCGGAGTCTTCCTTACAGTAGAAGTCGAGTGCGAAGTCTGGCTCCTGTAGGAGTCCGGACGGAGCTTATTAGCAGTTGAAGTCGGTGACGGAGCTCGGCTCCCGTGGGAGTCCGGGTGGAGCCTTCCTGCAATTAAAATCAAAGATGAGGTTCGGCTCCCGTAGGAGTCCGGACAAGGCTTACCTGCAGTAGAAGTTGGTGACGAAGTCCAGCTCCCGTAGGAGTCTGGACGGAGCCTTCTTTGTGGTAGAAGTCGTGGACGGAGTCCGGCTCCCGTAGGAGCCCGGGCGGAGTCTTCCTTATGGCAGAAGTTGTGGACGGAGCCCGGCTCCCGTAGGAGTCCGGGCGGAGTCTTCCTTGCAGTAGAAGTCAAGTGCGAAGTCCGGCTCCCGTAGGAGCCCGGGCGGAGTCTTCCTTGCGGCAGAAGTTGTGGACGGAGCCCGGCTCCCGTAGGAGTCCGGGCGGAGTCTTCCTTGCAGTAGAAGTCGAGTGCGAAGTCCGGCTCCCGTAGGAGTCCGGACGGAGCTTATCAGCAGTTGAAGTCGGTGACGGAGCCCGGCTCCTATGGAAGTCCGGGTGGAGCCTTTCTGCAATTAAAATCAAAGATGAGGTTCGGCTCCCGTAGGAGTCCGGACAAGGCTTACTTGCAGTAGAAGTTGGTGACGAAGTCCAGCTCCCGTAGGAGTCCGGACGGAGCCTTCTTTGCGGTAGAAGTCGTGGACGGAGTCCGGCTCCCGTAAGAGCCCGGGCGGAGTCTTCCTTGCGGCAGAAGTTGTGGATGGAGCCCGGCTCCCGTAGGAGTCTGGGCGGAGTCTTCCTTGCAGTAGAAGTCAAGTGCGAAGTCCGGCTCCCGTAGGAGCTCGGACGGAGTCTTCCTTGCGGCAGAAGTTGTGGACGGAGCCCGGCTCCCGTAGGAGTCCGGACGGAGTCTTCCTTGCAGTAGAAGTCGAGTGCGAAGTCCGGCTCCCGTAGGAGTCCGGACGGAGCTTATCAGCAGTTGAAGTCGGTGACGGAGCCCGGCTCCCGTGGGAGTCCGGGTGGAGCCTTTCTGCAATTAAAATCAAAGACGAGGTTCGGCTCCTGTAGGAGTTCGGACAAGGCTTACCTGCAGTAGAAGTTGGTGACGAAGTCCAGCTCCCGTAGGAGACCGGACGGAGCCTTCTTTACGGTAGAAGTCGTGGACAGAGTCCGGCTCCCGTAGGAGCCCGGGCGGAGTCTTCCTTGTGGCAGAAGTTGTGGACGTAGCCCGGCTCCCGTAGGAGTCCGGGCGGAGTCTTCCTTGCAGTAGAAGTCAAGTGCGAAGTCCGGCTCCTGCAGTAGAAGTTGGTGATGAAGTCTGGCTCCTGTAGGAGTCCGGACGGAGCCTTCTTTGCGGTAGAAGTCGTGGACGGAGTCCGGCTCCCGTAGGAGCCTGGGCGGAGCGACGGGAGTTCACCACCAGTAGTCGAAAGTCGGAAGAGACTTGCGAGGGTCGATCCCGTCGAGAACTTCGGCCGAGGGTATTTTATACCCAACAAAAGGAATGTCAGAAAAAAGAACAAACAACAGCCAAAGAAATCACATAATCCTCACAATGCTACATAGAATCTTCATTATTGTCCTGGAATGCGAAGCGAGAGCAAATTATAGAAAGACTGAAGATGGAGACCCAATAGTACAAAGTTGCAATAAACATCAAGATGGCTGGTTTTTCTTGAGCCCTCAGTTGAGTGAAAGTGTCTACAATAAGATGCTCCAAAATACCCCAAGACAGAATAGATATTTGCTGATCAAGATAAAAGACTAAACATTGAGCAGCCAATAATATGCCCAATAGAGACAAAATAAGTTGGTATTTCTAGAATTACTGCAACTCAAATATCTAGACATCTGCTTAGGATGGCTCCAATTTGACATGGTTTTGTCAAACTGAGTTTGATCTTGCTGCCGCTCGGCTCTGGTAGTGCCTCCATTAAGAGCTTGACCAGTGATGGTCCCCCCCAAGGTGGTAAGACCTACAAGAAAAACCTGCACTTTAGAGCATGTCCGATGGGGGTTCCTCTTATGCCTAGTCAGTCAGAGCTTAGGAACAGATGAAGGAGAAAGAATGTCAAGAGGGAGTGAGCTCTGGGTCTGGTGCCATACTTGCCCCTCCCCCCTTACCTCCGAGTCCCCCTTTTTTACCTCCTTAAAGAGAAGTGGAGTTGTAGGTTGTCGTGCCGGAGTCGCATAGGCCGCCTGGGGCCTGTAAGTCACGATCTAACGAGCTGTTGGTGGCCACTTAAGCATGCGGTGCCATTATTTGATAGGTTGTTGTGTCGGCCACTACCTCATGCTCGAGATTATTAGTCATGGGCTCTGGTGGCTAGCGGTGCCCACAGGTAGAGTTGATTAATCATGGATGTCAGTCGCAAGGTATGCCTATGTTTGAAGGTTGCTAGAGAGCTTCAAAGACGTATGTAGAGTTGGACAAGCTGGCAGTGTGAAGTCAGAGCAGGATTGAGACCTTATTCTGAATGCATTTGTACCCGTGTGGCATGTGAGTCATCACCTCCCTATTATCGACCCAGTCCCAACCTTGAGATCGATGATGGATCAAGATGGTAGTTGAGGTGGGGTTGAGATCTCATTCTAAATGCGTCCGCACCCGTGCAGCATGTGAGTCATCACCTCCCTATTTTCGGCCCTGTCCCAACCTTGGGGTCAGTGATGGATTGAGATGGTAGTCGGGCGTAGGCCAATGCTATGGCACTGCTTGGTCCCAAGTGAATGGATATTCCCCATGCTTCCCAATATGATTTGGCCTATCCGTGGTATTGGTGAGCGACCAACCATGGCCCGAGGAGAAGAGGGATCCAATAATTGGATAGCCCCCATAATAGTTGCCCCCCACTCTTGAGCTGGAAGTGGTTTTCCTACTTTGCGCGAAGGGAGTAGCTAGCCGCTGATTATCGGTCCAACCTTGCTTCTTATTGCTCCTTAGATTGATTTTGATGATTACAAAGCAGTTGAAGGGGTACCAATGATTTTCACTTGAAAAAGACTTATTGCTCTTTAGGAGCAAAATTATAATTTTACCAAAACCCTGATTTGATAGTATCAAATGATAGAACAAAAGATTTGTGATCCAATGGTGAAAATTTTATTGATTTTGGACTTGTATTTTGAAAGATATGCATGATTGAAAATCATGAGTCGACTCATGAGTCGACTCATAGCACATGAGATGACTGGCACGCTGATTTTTTTGGCCGGCACAGACTTGGTAAAACCTGTGAGTCGACCCATGAGTCGACCCCCAAGGCATGAGTCGACTCATGAGTCGACCTCTGCGGGTCTTTTTGTCAGTTTTACAAAACCATGGATCCCGTTCACTTCTGTGACGATTTTTCACAGAGGTCGACCCATGAGTCGACCCCCAGGCATGAGTCGACTCATGAGTCGACC